>NW_025740379.1:0-2500 GCF_021292245.1 Micropterus dolomieu
GTGTTACTGTGTGTGTTACTGTGTTACTGTGTGTGTTACTGTGTGTTACTGTGTGTGTTACTGTGTGTGTTACTGTGTGTTACTGTGTGTTACTGTGTGTTACTGTGTATTACTGTGTGTTACTGTGTTACTGTGTGTTACTGTGTGTTACTGTGTTACTGTGTGTTACTGTGTGTGTTACTGTGCTATTGTGTGTTACTGCGTTACTGTGTGTGTTACTGTGTTACTGTGTACTGTGTGTGTTACTGTGTTACTGTGTGTGTTACTGTGTGTTACTGTGTGTGTTACTCTGTTACTGTGTGTTACTGTGTTACTGTGTGTTACTGTGTAACTGTGTGTTACTCTGTTACTGTGTGTTACTGTGTTACTGTGTGTTACTGTGTGTTACTGTGTGTATTACTGTGTGTTACTGTGTGTGTTACTGTGTGTTACTGTGTGTTACTGTGTTACTGTGTGTTACTGTGTTACTGTGTGTGTGTTGGGTCCTCTCTATTGGCTGGTGTTGATGACATCACTGTCAGTCAGCTGGTATGACATCATCACAGCTAACACGTTAGTTGTAGTTGTAATAACCAGACCTGACCCAGCACCAGACAGAGCAGCTCCAGAACCAGCAGGGGGGAGTCAACAGGTCCCAGAACCAGAACCAGAGCGAGAACACACAGTGAACTGACCCACAGGTCAGTAAAACAGGTCCATGGAACCAACAAGTGTCACTGAAGTCAGACAGGAAACAGCATGAACGGAGACACAAGGACAAACACAAAGACAGGAAGGCAAGTTAGAGACACACGAGGAAACTAAAGCCCAGAACCATTACGGGTGCACACAGGACTGTGGACCGTCAGCTGAAGAAGAACAAGGAGCCCTGGAAGTGATGGTGTGGCCCCCACAGACCCCTGATCAACATCATCCGGTCTGTCTGGGATCACTTGGAAGAGACGGAAGCAGCTGAGGCTGCATGGATCCACACGAGGACTGTGGGGGGTTCTCCAGGAGGTTTGGGCCAACCCACCTTCAGAACTCCTCATATCCAAGTGTACCTAGAAGAACCGATGCGGTCTGAAGGCAAAGGGGGTCACAGCAGATTCTGATTTAGATTGGTGGAGGTTCAGGCAGCAGCATTGGTACCTGAGGTGGAGGAGGTGGAGGGTTCAGGCAGCAGGGGCAGCAGCAGCAGCAGCAGGACGTAGACCAGCGAGAATCCAGTATACCGCAACACACAAGCTGTGAACAGAATAACCAACACGTCAGTCAGTCATCAGTACTCAGAGACTAAAAGAATCAACACTCTGATCTGATCAGTCTGCTCATCATGTTCTCCTTCAATCAGCAGCAGAAAGAGGGGAACCAGCTCCGGTTCCATCGTCCACACTCCTCAAATCAATCAGTAAACCATTCCCAAAATCATTTCTGTCCATAAACCAATCGGTCTGAATCACGACGGCAGGAAACCAGGACGACACATGCTGTCCAGTGAGCGCGCTGCGCCGACCGGTGCACGCACACGGTCGGCTCAGGTTTCACCTGGACCGGATCTGGAGCAGGTTCCCTTCAGCACGTGTCTCGGTACAGTCCAAGGTTAGGACGTTTTGTAAAAAAAGTAAAAAAGCAGAGTTTGTTTGTTAATAAATGATTCTTTTTTAAACCTTTGTCCCAGTCTAGTGGACCCAGATCTCAGTTAATGTGAGCAGAAATCAGACCTGTGAGTTTATCTGCACGTGTACGACCGCTGTCCACCCAGATCCACTGGGGCCCTCTGAGGACTACAGAGGACCACTTCTCTGGAGCACTGGACCGGCGTCCCCGTCTACGTTACCTCCATTTAAAAAGGTCACTAATCAGCAGCTGTGAGCCTGTCGGCCTCCGGCCCTGCGTCTGCTGCTCTCAGGACTCTAACAGAGGACTCCGGTGCTTCGTTCCCTCCTGGTCATCTTGTCTGCAGGGCTGCAGGCTCAACGACACTCAAGTAACCGACCGATAGCTCCGAGGAGGACACACAAACTCACAAATGAAAGCAAGAATCTGGTTTAGTGTGACAGAACTTGTTGGAGGCCCTCGGTAACAGGCCCAGGTTTAAGGCTGACTTCCTGTGGCTCTCAGCAGGAACCCCTTCATGATCTGGTCCACCAGGTCCACAACCCTTCTCAGGTCTGAGGTCAGCGAGTTCACCTGCTGCAGATCTACCTGGACTGAATTCCGCACACAGCTGGCAGCAGGAAACCTTGTAACTCCATCATGCGGCCTGGATGAGAAACGGTCAGCAGCATAAAACTCCCCAGGGTCCATCAGGACCAGAACCTCACACCGCAGTTTCTCTGTGTCTGCACCATCTCACTACAGGGCCCGGGTCCGGCAGCGCCGTTCTCTCATGTGGAGCAGCTCTAGACCGCACGCTGGTTTACGAGATCTTCAAATGTTCGAACGGACAGACCTTTACCATCCGTCTGTGTGTGCGCACACTTACAAGCAAACTGTCTGGCTCTCAAGTGCACGGGGC
>NW_025740380.1:0-3961 GCF_021292245.1 Micropterus dolomieu
GTCTCTCAAGCGCTACATCTAAACACTGAACTTACTACTAAACTCTCACAGCAGTTAGCTACCACGTTAGTAGTGCTGAAGTTAGCCTCAGTGTAGTTCGTTTATAGCTGTATTTTCTCCAGGTTTCATCCTCTACAGCAGCACTTCTGTCTCCACACACAGCAGCGGGGGAAAAACTTTCGCTCGCTCCCAGAGACGCGGGAGCAGGTGGGCGGGCCTACCTGCTGTCAGCTGATTGGCCAAACTAACCTGTCGGTCTATTTTGCCCTGGTAACTGAATTTTAACCCTTTAAAGTCCTTAGATAATCTCTAAAGTTGCATTTCAAAAATAAAATCACTCATTCAGATTTTTATAGGCTTTTCCTATTTTTAAACCTAGATCATTTCATCTGTGTTACACTTAGCAACAACAAATATGCAATGTCCGGTTAAACTTTCAAAATAAAAGACGAATAAAAGCGTTTCAAAACATTGGCATTTTGAAACAGCACGTTATTAAAGTCGTGAAATGTTGCACTTTGATTCGGTTTAGGCATAAAAAGTACTTGGTTAAGGTTTGGAAAAGATCATGATTTGGGTTAAAATAACTACGTAGGTCAGTTAACACGCAAGTTAACTTATGTCACTTGCGCAACTTACGCAATTTAGGTAACTTGCGTAACTTAAATAAAAATATTTAATGTTGACTTTTTGTTTCACACAGGACATGAACCCCGCTCTCCTGGCTCAAAGTCCGCTTTCTGGCCCTCCATCCACCTCAAGCACCTCCTTACTCAGTCTTTTCTGTTAAATATCATATACCTTTACCGTCAAAAGCTGACGCTACAGGGATCCCCAGTGCGTTACAAACTGAGGCCGATGGGTCTTGACTATGCGTCCATATGGGATGAGTCGGGAAGAGAGAACGGGCTGTTATTTATAAAGCACTTTTCACTATAAAACACTTGTGACAAAGTGTTTTACAATCAATATAAAAAAGAAACAAGTTAAAATAAAATAAGAGCTAAAAATAAGAAAGGGCCTCACACAATGGTTTATAATAATCCAAATAAAAACATCTATAAGTCAAAATAAATTGATGAATATTGACATCACACAGAGGCAGAGATGAGGACTCCAGTTTGAGACAAGAGTCCGACTTAAGTTGCACCCACAGTGACTTCAGACTCGACTTAAAACTCGTCCTCAAAAGACTTGAGACTTGACTCGGACTCGAGGTGCGGGACTCGTGAACAATGTTTATTTTTAGGAAACGTCTGATGAGCGTGCTGATATTCCCTCCCTGCGTTACCTATGCGGCCACACGTGAGAGAGGACAGCAAATGAACGTCCACCAAAAACTTATTGCCGTCCGTGGGAGTGCGTGCACCATGTTAAAGCTGCATCGCCCAGTCTCTTTACGTCTACAGCTGCTTTTATCTGGATCAAACATAACGTGCAAATACACATCACTTTATGTCGGTGGTAATAGCAAAGGTTTGTCTTTGTGATGCTTTACCATTACTTTTAACGGAATATTCACAATTGTGGCCAAATAAGTGTTTGCAGCTTATAACTTGATCAGGCTGACATTTATGTGATTATAGGTAATAATAAAAGCCTGTGGTTGCTGATGGATTATGTGTTAGGTAGGTGTATGTCTAATATCATTGTTTATATTTGTAAAACAGTAGCCTATAATTAACATGACTATCGGCTGAGTTATATATAAAATAAAGACATGATCTCTTTTGCAATCATCATTGTGACTCTACATTATTTTACTTGTTGTGTACCAACCAATCCAGCCCTTTTACCTGTTAAAATACCTTTAAATGGCCAATACAACCCGTAAGATGCCTATTTCCACTTGGCAGAAAGTGAGTGCAGCCTTATTCACTGAAAGGTGGTTTCTGCCTATAAAAGTGTTGATTTCATTAATGAGACACTGGGTTTGAGAGTCTCGGGGGGATGTTGACTTACGGTAGTTAATAAGCTGTCATTAATTGCATTGCACATTACATGGTTGTGCTCTGTAAGTGAAAAACAGGTTACAGTTACAGAATTCCTTATAGCGAAGCAGTTTTATAAGCAGTCTGGATTGAACGCAGCAGCCGATACAACATTCATTATAACCATGAGAGACTTGAGACTTGACCTCTAGCTCAGAGACTTGAGACTTGACCTCTAGCTCAGAGACTTGAGACTTGACCTCTAGCTCAGAGACTTGAAACTTGACTTGGACTCTAGCTCAGAGACTTGTGAGCATCTCTGCACAGAGGTTTTCTACATTCAATCTAATAAATAAACAAACAAGTCAATATGCAAAAAAAAAAGAAAACATAAAATAGGCATCATGATTAATCAGCCCTGTCCTGCAGCGTTTCAACCCGTCTTCTTTGATCGAAACTTTAATGAGCATTTTCAGGTACATGAATGCTTGAGAATCTCTGTCCTCAGAGTCCTCCATTGCTGCTTCTCTCGGTGCCCCCGTGGTTCAGGGCCAGGTCAGGTGCTGTTCATCAAGCCAGCAAAAGGACAAGGTTGCTAATCACACTCCAGGTAGGTGAAGCCACGGCTGCTAACCTTGACTCTGATCTTTTCAAAGTGAACAGCAGGGCAGGCACCAGGGGAGCAGTTACCAAGTAACAAGATGTCACAGTTAACTACAGCATTGCTGTGGAAAATCTCCTCAAAGGTTTAATCATACAGCACGTTGACAAAAAGTGACCTACAGTCCAGGTCTTTGTGCCTTTCTGACTGAGGTGCATTTTCATTGATGGACAGCAAAAAACAATCTGTGGTTTTGTGTTTACACTGGATTTGAAAGCGCAAACGCCCGGTGACAATCATGTATCCTCCTGAAATAGGTGGTGCTTGGTCATGTAGTGACTACATGCTACATGCAAGGGGCTTTCAGACCAAAAGCGAAGTCAGCATTGGAGGCGGTGCGTTTACATACAAAGTCAATGCAAAGACGGCTTCAGAGCGTTGTGTGGAGAGAAACTCCAAAAACCCTCGGACACTACAGAGAAACCAGGACATGTCTGTCAGCAGGCCACTTTGATCCAGTTATACTCTGGACCCACCTGCAGGTGGACAGAGGGTCCTGCAAATCACTCGGGCGCGAGATTTAAGACCACTTCCTTCACTCTGTTCAATCTCACTCTCATTATCTTTTTACTCAATTACCTACTCATTTCTCACCGTGTAAATATTTAATTAAAAGCAATGGTAAAAAGCTAAAAACAAAGAAAAAGAAAACAGGAAAGTAAAAGTTACAGTGCAGTGTAAGTTATCAATCTACTAGTTAAAGAAATATCTTAAATATTTAATTAAAAGCAATGATAAAAAGAGAAGTTTTCAGTTTTGATTTAAAAGAACTGACAGTTTCAGCAGACCTGCAGTTATCTGGGAGTTTGTTCCAGATATACGGAGCATTATAACTGAACGCTGCTTCTCCTTGTTTAGTTTTGACTCTGGGGACAGAAAGCAGACCTGATCCCAGACGACCTGAGAGGTCTGGATGGTTCGTAATGAAGCAGAAGATCAGAAATGTATTTTGGCCGTAAACTATTTAGTGCTTTATAAACTAAGAGCAGGATTTTGAAATCAATTCTTTGACATACAGGAAGCCAATGTAAAGACCTCAGAGCTGGAGTGATGTGATCCACCTTTTTGGTCTTAGTGAGGACTCGAGCAGCAGCGTTCTCAATCAGCTGCAGCTGTCTGATGGATTTCTTAGGGAGCCCTGTAAAGACACTGTTACAGTAGTCGAGTCGACTGAAGATAAATGCATGGATAAGTTTTTCCAGGTCCTGCTGAGACATAAGTCCTTTAATCCTTGATATATTCTTCAGGTGATAGTAGGCTGACTTTGTAATTGTCTTAATGTGGCTCCTCAAATTCAGGTCCGAGTCTATGACTACACCAAGATTTCTGGCTTGATTTGTGGTTCTTAACATTACAGATTGAAGTCGAG
>NW_025740381.1:0-8501 GCF_021292245.1 Micropterus dolomieu
AACTGTCCAATTTTGGTGAGCTCTTGCAAATTGTAGCCTCTTTTTCCTATTTGTAGTGGAGATGAGTGGTACCCAGTGGGGTCTTCTGCTGTTGTAGCCCATCCGCCTCAAGGTTGTGCGTGTTGTGGCTTCACAAATGCTTTGCTGCATACCTCAGTTGTAACGAGTGGTTATTTCAGTCAAAGTTGCTCTTCTATCAGCTTGAATCAGTCGGCCCATTCTCCTCTGACCTCTAGCATCAACATGGCATTCACGCCCCCTTTTCACACCATTCTTTGTAAACCCTAGTGAAAATCCCAGTAACTGAGCAGATTGTGAAATACTCAGACCGGCCCGTCTGGCACCAACAACCATGCCGCGCTCAAAATTGCTTAAATCACCTTTCTTTCCCATTCTGACATTCAGTTTGGAGTTCAGGAGATTGTCTTGACCAGGACCACACCCCTAAATGCATTGAAGCAACTGCCATGTGATTGGTTGATTAGATAATTGCATTAATAAGAAATTGAACAGGTGTTCCTAATAATCCTTTAGGTGAGTGTAGTTTCATGCATGTTTGTTTTCCCTTAACAGTTTATGTTGCTTACCTGCACTTTGACCTGTTAGGAACCTCCTTTTCTCCTGCCCTGTGAATGTTGATTGTTGTATCTTCACGACCCATCTCAGAGGTGGCGAGTAGATACGTAAATGTATTTTAATGCAGTAAGGCTGAGCCTGGCTAATTGTTTCCTTCAGTTTTCCAGGTTCCTCCTTGTTTTTGACCACTGCTGTTTCACCTCATTTAGTTTCCTGTTTGGCCCGTTAATTAGTTTTGCTCCAGTTTAATAGTTAGTATAGTTTGCCTTTGTTCAGCCAACTGTGTTACTTGGTTGTTTTTTTTACTTTAATTTAAATAAAGTTAATTTGTTTCTTTTGTCTTTAGTTTATATTTTGAGCAGGGTGCCATTTTGTTGGGAGGCTAGGCACCTTTTGCGTGGGGGCTCTATATACAGACTGCACCATTTTTGCTGTGAATAATGCTTTGAGGTTTGTAGTGCTGCACCTAAGGTGGGTAGTGGTAGCACTCCTGGGCACTCCTCAGCGTAGTCTGCCTCTCCACAAGTGACCTCTACTTAGCTTTGGTTAGTTATTTTGGGGTGCTGGATTTATATTCTTTATTTTAACTTAGTAATTTTTAACTAACTATTGTAATAAAGTTGTTTTATCTACCATTTTATAATTTTTATTGCTGATTCACTTTTCCTTTCAGCAGTTCCAGTCCCTGATTGTTTCCTTGCTGATTAAAATTATATATTGGTATATTTTGAATCATGTCTCTGTCTCGTTTTGTGCCTTTTTCCTCTATTACCTTCAATTAATTGAGGGTTAAATAGTATTTCCTGGGGTGCAATTCCCTAGGTGGTGTTGTTTGCTTTCATTCACCCACCCCCACCCCCCCTTCCTTGTCCGCTGTTCCACATAGACAAAGTGATCAGGTTCTATATTTGTACAGAAAGTAGATATTTAAACTGTGATTTCAAAATGTTACATGTCTGAATAAAACATACAATTTTAAAGTGATTGGTAGTTGTATTTTTGAATATAAATATTTATGACATCCACATGCTGCTTGTTGCACTTTGCACTGTGGTGATAAACAGCACTGTTTATATCAGGGAGATCGGTTTCTTCACACCTAGCAGACTAACTTGCTTCAGTATTTAAGCCTCTCCCAAGATGTCTGAAGCAGAGTGAGGCCTCATCAACACTACTGTTTTTTTTTTTTTTTTAAATTAAAACAAACTTCTTGCTACATTTGCACCTTCTGTCCAGACTACAATGACAAGGCCTAAAACAGAAGTTTGGAGGGGCTGCCGACCCAGTTTTGTGTTTCAGACTTCAGAGGGTGTTTTAGTGCAGACGGGCCAAAATGGAGGACTTTAGAAACGATGACGCAGACTCTCACGCTCGGCTCTAATTGGGTCTTACAAGTCGTGCAAAGCAGTAACATGATGCTACTGACCGGGTTTTTGACATGGTATTTTTTATTAAAATATTCTGTACCGTACAAATAAAACTTATCTGCCTATACTTGTACTGTGCATGACGCCGTTTACTTTGAAGACTCCCAGTCTGATTTCCACCACCACTCTCAGCTCCTTATTGGCACATGCAAAGAAAACTGGTCTGATGCTTTATCTGTATATATTTTGCCAAATCTTCTGTAAGTACGGAATAGACCATCTGCTTCATGTTTACACTGGCACGCACACATGCCCAGTGTAAAACACTAGTGTGGACGGAGATGGTCTTAATTTTTATTCTGTTTGTAAACTAAAACGTAGTGTGGATGGGGCCTGATACTCATGAAGCCATTCACTCCACAGGCTGTACACTGTTCTTTTGGAACAGAAAAGCTCACCTGTGCATTCAAAGCAGGCTGCTTTATGTGAAAAACAGTGTGCTTTTCATGTGCCACAGCAGTGGAGGAATAACTGGTGAGTGAAGACATGCCAGATTTGATAGACCTTTCAAGGGTGGTGGATTTACAAACTGGTCCAAAGCCACCTAGAAATTCACTGAACATGAGAATTAAGTTCTATCTCACACAGGCTCCGCCCTCTACTGGACTCTATGGGTACTACCTCTCTTCCTATCACACGCACGTACTCACCCACTGAAATTTTGAATACTGTAAGTAGCCGAACAATTGGACGTCGCTACTGTACGTGTGTACCGTATAAATAGCGGTGTCCTCACTGCTCAGCATCCTTTTTTCTTCAGACAGACGGCGAACCGCCCACTGACTTTCACCTCCACGGATGGAGTCGCCGCTCCTTGAAGCTCGCCTTTGCCCGTCGTGCCCCGGTCTGATCGCCGGGGTAGACACTCGCCGTGTGTTGACTGCCGAGCCATTCCTCTCATCCGGTGTCAGCAGCGCTGGGAGCATTTCCGGCAGTGTGAGCTCTCCCTCATCTGCGAGGAGAGTGAGGAAGACGCCGGCCCGGATCCCCTCCCTGCCGAGGAGGATGCTCCGGCCCCCGATGTACCGCCTCATTCGGCTTCACGCAGCGGACGAGGGCGCCCGTTGCGGGTTTGATTGATTTCCTGCGCGTGCAGGGCCACACTGAAACAGCTGTTCCGTGCGTGCCCCCGCTGGAAGAGGCCCTCGCTGCCCACCTTCTTCCTCACTCTGCTGGCTGTTCAGCGGCCCCGCCCGCTGCTGGCGCAGGACAGGGGGATGTTGGAGTATTTTGAAAAAATATTCCAACTGGGCGTGCAGCTGGCCGCAGCAGCCAACAATCTGGGTGTGCTGGGCGTCGCGGCGGCATCCGAGTCCCCGATCGCCCCCCCCCCCCCCCTCATCGGACCAGGGTCTGGCCACCGCTGCGGGGCGCGTCATGTCTCTGGCCACAGTAGGTTCTCGCCACGTGTGGTTGGGACTTACCGCTCTCCATGGGAAGGACCAGGAGGAGCTGTTGGGTGCCCCCATCTCATCTAACGGCCTCTTTGGCTCCATATCCTCCGCTACTCAGCGCTTCAGAAGGTTGGAGGAGGAGAAGGCGCAGCTCAGTCGCCACCTGCCGCTGGCTCACGGCAAGGGCAGCGAGCTTCGCTTTCGTAATGCCACCCTCAGACGTCGTGCTCGCCGCCAAGCCAGATCGCCGCTGTCTTCATCACCGGCTACTCAGGGCGGATCCACAGATGCACCGTGCCCTCCCCGAGACACCGGGCCGCCCAGGGATCCCACATAGGCGAGGGGATCTACATTGCGGCCAGAGGAGCAGCCTAGACCCCCCCGCCAGCCTACCTGCGGCTGGGGGAAGAAGCGGCCGCTGAAATGACTGGCTGAGGGGGGAGAGCAGCCGGCCGATGTGGCCGAGCCCCTCCCCTCCGTCTCATGTCCAAGCCACTATGTTTTTAAGTTGTGTGCTGCTTGTGACAAGGGTGTAAATGTACCAAATTTTTGATTAAAACAACCTACATTCCTCAAAGAGCTAATTCCTCCCCACCAACCCCTTCCCAGCAAAGTGTTGTGCTGAACACGCCACTTCAACACGGCACGTTCACCGACGCTAAGCTAACGGCTTGCCCCGTGGCCCACATCGCTCTCCCGGCTAAGGCTGAACGAGACGGTGGTCTCGGTTGGCCTGCTACACATGCGGCGGCTACAACGCTACAACGACCGGTGCTACTTGTCTCTGCACCCCAGTGGTACCTGCCACTGGTACTAGAGGCTTTGAGGTCAAACCCCTACGAGCCCCTGGAACAGTCCTCCTTGAAGATGCTATCTCTCAAGAAAGCCTTGTTACTGGCTATCACCTCTGCCAAGAGGGTGGTTCATCCCAGCTGCATGCTGCTTCGTGGTGACCACAGTGCAGCGGTGTTAAGACCGAACCCCTCCTTTGTTCCTAAGAACATAAGAAGCTCGTTCAGGTCGAGGACCATACATTTGGATGCCTTCCACCCTCCGCCCCACCCTGGGCCTAGGGAGGCGAGGCTGCATCTGTTGTGTCCTGTGCGCGCCCTGACACATTATATGAAGCGCACGGCCCCCATTCGATGCACTGATCAACTGATTGTTTGCTTTGGTGACGATCGGTAAAGCTCTATCCAAGAAGCGCCTAGCCGGATGGCTTTGTGACTGTATCTCACAGGCCTACGTGCAGGCGGGGAAAGACCCACCCTCGGTGGAGAGATTTGCACAACGGCATCGTGGTCTTTACCATGTCCATTTGTGCGGAAGACAAGGAAGACACACAGGCAGGGAGACTGGAGTTGTCACAGCTGTCTGTCTTGCTAAACCAGCTGTGCAGCACATCTCTTGCCAGACTTTGTGCCTGAAAAATTTTAGAGTGAAATTTTATCAAACTATTTTTTACATTTGATAAATGCTGAATGGCAACAGGGTTAATAAACTGCAACTGGGAAAACCCATATCAACATACGCTGATATGCGCATGCACAAAATGAAATTTGTGCATTCCAGCAGTAACCTCTTTGAGAAAGAGTCCAGACAATGTATTGGCCTGATGACACTCCTCATTTTAAAAACAAGACAACACAGTTACATCTCAGGGCAGACTGGGCAATATGGATGCACATATCTCAGTAAATAATAACCATCATGTATTCAGTAAAGTCATGGTATAAATAGTATTTTATATCTGAAAATGTATTAAAGGAATCCTGGGGGAGCCAGTTTGAAAGGCCCTGATGGAGCTGATAACATTAATATCTGGCAAGAAATGTTATCTATAATTTGCTATGCCATGCTTCAGTTTGTCAGTAGAGTAGATGTGGATCATCAACAAGTACTAGGACAGCCACAGATGTTCAGCCAGCATCAGATACAAGCAGACCCTAATGCAACAGTTGCCCCGCAGCAGAATTTTGAATTTGATGTGACCATCTTGCATAACGACCTTGAAGTACTTTTTATTTTATTTTGTTTGAACCTCATTTGGTAACTTAATATAAAATAACTGTAAGAATAACTTTGCCTCGTATCTCTTGAAGTCATTTGGTGTCACACTCTGAAAGCATGTATGGGGTCAGTGGACCAACTGGATAACATGATAAGAGAGCCCGCCTCTTAAGTTGACAGCACCCTTCCTGGAGCACGGTTTAACTACAGACACTGCAGAGCTGCAATCATTCACACTATAACACTATAACAGCTTTAATTATCTGCAGCATCAGTAAGTACTGCCAACACATTTCTCTCTACTTTGTTGCTTCTACAATTAAGACTTATTTTCTTATGTATAATTTATTAAGAGGTGTTGTTAACCTTCCTATAACACGCACATCTCTTGTTGTCTCTGCTGTTTGTTTCAGGCTGGATCTCTGTCTCAGTTTCTGAGTCTCAGACTGTGAAGGTCCAGCCTGGTCAAGAAGTCACACTGTCGACTACCAACATTTCCAGAAATCAAGCCATGACAACCTGGTTCAGAGTGGTCAACAGAACCAAGGCCAGCTGTATCTCCGTTATGACCACCTCTGACAGCAATCCTTTATACTGTGATGGATTTAAAAATGGAAAATTTGAAATGAGCTCCAACACCTCCACTGTCTTTCTCAAAATTAAGACAGTGAATCTTTCTGACTCTGGGCTGTATTTATGTGGATTTTACGTAGAGGGACAGACAATTTTAAGTGTGATACATTTAAATGTTGAAGGTAAGATTATAAAATCCTGTGGTATCTGTTCTTCTGTTGTGTATTTCTATATTTGCAAGTTTAATAACTGTCCTAAAACACATATATGGCTATTTAATTAATGTCAAAACAAACGTGATAAAAACATGTAAAAACAAGTAAAAAATCAAGATTAAATATATCTTCATTTTGTTGAAAGGCAGTGATGAATCTCATGATGACGTTGACAGAAAGTCTACAAGTAAGATTCTCTTGAAGATTTATTTCTTCTGCTTTCATTGTGCAGATTCACTTCTAGTCGTTTTTTAAGATAAAAACAGTACGGCTAACTTAAGATTTGTCAATTTAATGTTTGCATTTCTCAAGCTACTAAAGAGATACAGTCTAATTATATTATCTTTCTTTTAGCAGAGTGTGATAAAATACCAAAGCTGATGAGTGTGATCCTGGGCGGCCTGACTGTTTTCCTCATAATGGTCATCATCTGTCTGGTTGTTAAAAACAGGAACGTTCAGAAAGGTACTTTATTTTAAAACTCCTTGTATCTCGTGTTTGGTTTATTGTTTTTTTCCATCTTTAAAGTTTTGTCAATATGTTGGGAGAAAACAAATTTAAATGTTTTTTAACTTAGATATATTCTTTGTCACTCAGCTGCCAGTGAAGAACAGAATCCACAACAGAATGCGGTGAATCCTTTGTTATAAATGACTTTTAATTGTTTAGTCATTTTAAATTATGACTTCTCATTTGTAGTTTTTCTCTAAATTTCAGCTTGGTCAGATAAGTGACTGTAAATATTCTCTTTAACAGAACCTGGGCTCTGATGACCTGAACTACGCAGCAGTGAATTTCAGTGCAAAAGCAAGAAGAAGAGAAGTGGAGCCCAATGTTGTGTATTCTGCTACTAGATAGACTGAGGAAACAAGAAATGCTGTTCAGGATGTAACTGATGCTTTGTCATGTTAATCTGCAGTTGTGCTTTTGTGTGGGTGGTGGACTAAAAAAAATGTTCAACCTTTAACATTTTGCTAAGTTTTAATGCTTATCTCAATTTTAAAGACGTAATCAGAGTACATCTATACAGACAGTATTCTGAAAGTTAAGTATAGGTTAATATACTGTGTGTCTTTACTGGTATAGGGAAGAAAAATAGATTAAAAAATAGATAAAAAACTAGCCAATCCAGTTTAACACCCTGGTTGTGTTTTTTTTTTTACTGTACTGCATGTGTGGTGAGAAAACTGTTCTGTCTGTATCAGCCTAAAGAGAAGTCTCAACCACAGGAAGACCGGCCTTCAGCTTTTTCTCCAGTGTGTTTCTTTCACAATGTTTCCACAAAAGACACGCAAATAGTGCAGATAATAACAAAGCTCTTAGGTCTCATTTAGCTGGAAAATATTTAATAATAATAATAATACATTTTATTAATTATATATATATATATATATATATATATATATATATATATTTTTTATTTTTATTTTTTTAAACAAGACAAATATATTAACTCAGCAACATTTTTACTCTTCTAAAAAATAATCAGTTCACACAGAGACCACAGTCTTCTTTAGTATTCAGTAGGTTTATTACAGGAGCAGGTGACAGCAAAGCAAACTATGCCACAATGTGCATGTTTTCTATGCTACTAGTTTCAAGTATATATTTAGAATAAATGACATAGTTTCATTAATAATTTGTTCATTTTTCACAAGGCAATAAATCGTTTCAATTCTTTTGGTGTTATTGGAATACATAATACTTCACATAAATCTCCACACTAAACTGTGGCATTGGGCTGCAGGAATAATTAAAATAAATGTTATTTAAATACTTTTACTTTTTGTTGCGTGGCCATATTCAGAGCTGAAAAATGTAAGCTTGCACCCCTTAAGGCGCTGTAATGCTGGTCGAACACAACTGCCAGGGAGAAGAATTTTATCAACTTTGGTTGTGAGTGGCATCTAGGGTGGGTGGATTCTGTCCAGTGATGGCAGGCGAAGCCATCAGGCCATAAATTGCAAAGTGTCCATTAATGAAGTTTAATGTTGAGGTGAATGACAGCTGAGATGGTTTTCAGAGGTCGACAGTATCCATGATGATGCAGTGTCCCCTGGATTTTGTTTCAAAGTGAACACACATGCAGCTGTAGTTGTTTTAAGGACTCCAAAATTATAAAGGAACAAAAGGTTGCCTGTTTGTTGCTTATAAGGCTATTTAGATATAAAATAAAGTCATATGTAGAAAGTGATGCAGAAGTCATCACCCCATCTTACCTGAAACATCCAGATTTATGATCAGTAGTTTTATGATCAAACTGTACCCTGTAATAATAGAATAGTTACCCAGTAATTAGAAAAAAA
>NW_025740382.1:0-2744 GCF_021292245.1 Micropterus dolomieu
ATATTTGAAAATATGTGGTTGATTCTTCAACACCTACATCAGTACAGGGTACCCACAGGGTCTTAAAAGTGGTGATGGCGCAATGGATAAGACTATGCCTTTGGTGTGAGAGACCCGGGTCCCTGAGCAAGACACCCCTAATTGCTCCAGAGGCGTGCGACCTCTGACATGTATAGCAATTGTAAGTCGCCTTGGATAAAAGCCTCAGCTAAATGTAATAAAAGTCTTTAATATTCTAAAAATAAGGTCTTAAAACTATTAAATTTCGTTTACAAAGTTCTGAAAGAAAAGAAGATAAATTTATAATCAAGAGAAAATAAAGATCACAGTGCAACCCTACAGACATCTGGACAGGAAGAGAAAACTATAAAACAATTTCTTCCTGAGAGGAAGTAAAATTAATACAACACACACTCACTCACTCTGACACACGCATATATTTTTTTAGTCAAGTATCGAGATTGCTGATTTTGAAAAAAGCGCGTGAAAATAACTGACATATTTGCTACAGGGGCTGCAGTAGCTTCACCATGAGCTGCGTGGTGCAGGCACAGGCCCCTTGAAGGATTAAAGGAGAGCCGTGGCCGCTGACAGGCAGAGGAGGAGGCGAGTAACAGCAGAGCAGAGTGACAAAGTGACAGGGCTCGGGGAGAGAGAGAGTAAATGCTCTGTATTTGTATAGCGCCTTTCTCGTCTTTTCGACCACTCAAAGCGCTTTTACACTACATCTGCATTCACAATTCACTTACATTCATACACTAAGCCTAAGTGCTCAAACAGAAACTAAAATTCTAGTGTTGTAGTCAAGACCGCCCAAACCGAGACCAAGGAGAGCCGTGGCCACTGCCAGCAGAGGAGGAGGCGTGTGTTAGCGAGTGACAAAGTAAGCAGGAGGAGAGTGGAGGTGAAGGTGGAGGTGGAGTAGCTCAACCTGTAGGCAGGGAGAAGGGAGGGAGGGTCATTTAACAATCAATTAACAAATAAAAATGCTATGGAAAAGGTTTATTTGCACAATAAGGCTGCAGCGCAATGTAAATATAGAAGAAAACTGTGTTGTCCAAAAATATTAACTTAGGCTAACAACAATAATAAGCTACTGATTACTGCATTATGTTCTAATATATTTTTATATACTGAATTTTCACCTGCCACCTGAATTTTCACCTGCCACCTGAAATGTCCCCAGAATGCAGGAAATTAAGTGTTTAATGCTTAAAATCTTTCATCAATACATTTTTTTCCTAAATTGAGTCACACCCCTAATCTAAGCACTTAAATGGAAGGATGGTGTATTGGCGAGGGGTGTCTGATTTTGGCGGGCCTCCTGGGCCAAAAATGGCAGGGCCGATTTTTTGTCCCAGCCCAGCCCTGCTTGTAGGCTACTTGTACTTGAGTATGAGTTGTGTTCACCATAGCCACCTCTGATCGCCATGGAGTCAGTAAATGAGTGTGAATGAGTACACAGCACATACCACACAGCTGATTTGGGGAAATATTACAGCAGATACACTTTACATGGAAGGATGGCGTACTGGTGAGGGGTGTCTGACAAATTTTGATGGGCCACCTGGGCCAAAAATCCTAGTCCAGCCCCGACAACCAACGGCTCACTTTACCGCGTCCGTGTATACCGCTAACTAAAAACAGTCACAGCTGTCACAGCGTCCACACAAAAACAAGGAAGACGTGCCTGGTAGCTCCGTCCTCCATAACACTGTGTCACCGGTGGTCGTGTTGGAGTATATGTATATATGGAGTATATGTATGTAAATAACACAGTATATGTTTAGCTCTACAGAATAAATATTCTTGTTGAACAGTCATTTCAGTAGGCGATATTATGTATTTTACCTGGTTTAAGCCCTAGTGTCTTACTTACTGACGACGTATTGCGGTAAGCGTGTCGACTCATTTCCGTTTCCGGTGCTTGTGTGTTGCTACCGTGTTGTTGCTCTCGCTAAATAACAGTTACATTTGTTTGATTACAGCGACCAACTGTTCGCTAAACACTTATTCTTTACAGTAATTTTGCCTAAGCACTCACAGTTCTTTCCATCTTTTAGTGACTGCTGTTCAATCTCATAGTTGTTCTAAAGTTTTGGTAACTGACGCTACAGTAATTTAGCTTAGCCGTTAGCGACTTTAGCTTAGCAGCTAGCGATGGCTTCTCCTTCTCCCTCTCCCTCTCCTACTTTCTCCTGCTCGGTGTGTCAGATGTTCAGTTACTCCTCTGCCTCCTTTAGCGGTAATGGTACATGTAATAAGTGTAGTTTATTTATAGACATGGAGGCGAGGCTCAGTGATTTAGAAGTCCGGCTCCGCACCTTAGTAGATCAGTCTTTAGCTACTGTAGCTAGCCAGTCCCCGGTAGTCGGTGCGGAACGGCCTGAGTTAGCCTCTGTGGGCTTTGTTGATCATTGGCAGACTTTCTGGGGAAGACCTGGTCTGATCCGGAGAGACGGCATCCATCCCACTTGGGAAGGAGCAGCTCTCATTTCTAGAAATCTGGCCAAGTTTATTAGTGGACCAAATCCATGACAACCCAGAGTTGAGACCAGGAGGCAGAGTCGCAGTTTAACACACTTCTCTGCCCTTCTTTTTCAGCAGTTACCCACCCAAAACCCTACGCAGAGTCGCAGTCTAACACACTTCTCTGCTCCTCCATTTCAGGAGTTACTTAGTGAAAATCCTATAGTGACGGTGTCTGCCCCCCGACCATCGAAATTATTTAAAAAGGTAAACAG
>NW_025740383.1:0-2873 GCF_021292245.1 Micropterus dolomieu
TGGGCCGAAGGTTTACCTTCCAACAAGACAATGACTCTAAGCACACCGCTAAAATAACGAAGGAGTGGCTTCACAACAACTCCGTGGCTGTTCTTGAATGGCCCAGCCAGAGCCCTGACTTAAACCCAATTGAGCATCTCTGGAGAGACCTGAAAATGGCTGTCCACCAACGTTTACCATCCAACCTGACAGAACTGGAGAGGATCTGCAAGGAGGAATGGCAGAGGATACCCAAATCCAGATGTGAAAAACTTGTTGCATCTTTCCCAAAACGACTCATGGCTGTATTAGATCAAAAGGGTGCTTCTACTAAATACTGAGCAAAGGGTCTGAATACTTATGACCATGTGATATTTCAGTTTTTCTTTTTTAATAAATTTGCAAAAATTTCTACATTTCTGGATGGGGTGCTGAGTGTACATTACTGAGAAATAAAATGAACTTTTTTGATTTTTGGAAAATGGCTGCAATGAAACAGAGTGAAAAATTTGAAGGGGTCTGAATACTTTCCATACCCACTGTATATTCTCTAAGAGTGGGGTGGTGAGAGCGCCAAACATCGCAAAGACCTAAATCGCTCATGTATTGTTTAAGGATGTCCGTTGATTTCGGTGACCACCTGCTGTACTGAGCCTGTCAACTGCTGGATTCTATACCATGTTGAAGTCCCCTACATATATAAGAGCTGTGTCTGAGTGAGCAGAGTGATTTGAAGAAAGCATGAAAAAAGGAGGGGTCATCAACATTTGGGCCATAGATGTTAGCAATGCATCGGAAAATGTTCTTTTTTGTTCGATGGGGGAGTGAGAGTATCAGGTCCTTCTCCAGTGGCGTCTCCCAGGGTGTCCAATTGAGTGTAGATCTTCAGAACGGTTATTAACTCCCTGTTTCTTGCTCTAGATTTTGCAATGACAGCTGTTGTGTTGCTGTCTGTGGTGCTGGTGATACTGATGCAGGCTGGGGCTGTCTTACAGCTATAAGGACCTTGAATCCGTCTGCTTGGGAAAAGATTCTTTACAGATCCACATTGTGAATTTCTCTAATAACTAAAAACTCTTGTGCCGGTTACACAAGGCTTTGTTCATCATTCACACATGTTCTGTTAATTTTCACAATTCATTTACAAAAGCCTGTTTTCAGATGTCATACACTTTTTTTTTTTTTTATTCACAATTCAGTCATACATCTGCAGTATAAACATTCAGCATTCAAAATATATTCACTTTTTAAAACCTTTTTACTTTTCTAATGGGGTTAGTCCTGTAACTCACTGTCCCTTTTTTTCCCCCCCCTTTGTAGTGAGACGGGACAGAAAGAACCCAAACGCAACGCTCAGAGGGAAGGAGGTTTTATTGAGGGTTCACGGAGGGGGCTAGGGAAGAGGTGAGGGAGGAGAGGTGGACACCGGGGGACGCGGGCACAGAGGACCGAGGAGCAGGCGAGGCGCAGATGGTGAGGCGAGGAGCGGGGAGGAGTCGGGAGGGCGCTGTGGAGGAAGCCCGAGAGGAGAGGACCGGAGGATGAGCCCAGGACAGGACGGAGGACGAGGGTGAGTGAACCTGGGAGGAAAGCAGACAAAGAGACAAGGTTAGTGACAGAAGCGACAAAACACAGGGGAATTAAGAGGAATCAAAAAAACATGAGAGCCTGAGCGCAGAGGTGGCACCGGGTACGGAGCAACGATGATCAAACGAGGATGGTGTGGCGAACCGGGGTTGAAATACAGGCAGGGATGAGGTTGATTACTGGCAGGTGTGGCAGGCTGACGAGGTGGATGATTGGTTGCAGGTGCAGGTAGTTGGCTGGGCTCAGGAGCAGAGGAGAGAGGAGGAGAACACGGGGAGGCAGGCAGAGCAAAACAATGGGTGAAATAAAGTGAGAAAAAACAAGGGAAACCAGGACACTCACCGTCAGCTGGGCTGTCCCCGCAACACCCTTCTTTCTTTTTATTGTTGATGTGTCCTGGACCCTGAAGACATCCACTGTCCAACAGTGATTCCTTGGCTGTTGCTCTTCAACACTAAAGCTTCAGCGATTCACACAGTGGCCACAGGTCACCCCGTTGGTAACAAGAATCGTTTCCCTACTTGAATAACTCACCAAAAAGTGTTGCCAAGACACATAGTTCTTGTTTATCATGATGAACAAGCCTCGGAAACTCAGGCGTTAGGCCCTCAACGTCTCACCCGTAGTTTGTTAGGGAGGTCCCAGACTCCAGCCATGCACAGTACCGAGTGATCCTGCCGACAAGACCAAAACTGTAATGGCCATTCTGGTTTTCGAGTAAAGACCCGGGACAAGCACTTGTCTTTCTGTGTATTTTGTTCAATCATTTGCAGATGGACTCACAGCAACACACATACGTCAGGTACATGTATCCAACGAAGGTTAAAATGAAGGGCAACTGGACTTGGTTGAAGATACTGGAAGACGTTTTGTCCCTTATCCAAAGGACTTCTTCAGTTCTGACTGACTGGCAGGGAAACTCAGCTATTTAACCTCAGTGGGGTTGTTATCCCGGGTCATCGATACCGCTGGTTCGTTAGTGTTCCTGGTTGCTGTGACGACAGTCGTTACGGTCGTTAAGACTACCTGTGGCCAAGACTGAACGACCATCGTTGGTATCTTCACCTGAGGCCAATAGGTTACGTTTGTTGAGTTTCCTGGGAAGTGATGAAAGGACAGCATTGTAAGTGGGGGATAAGTGGTGGCGTAGACCCCCTCCCCTGTTCAATGACGGCTTCTCAACCCTGGTGTAGATGCTTCCTTGACACCTCTTTCAAACCATCCATCTTCTCTGTCTAAAATGTGCACCTGGTGGTCCTCAAACGAGTGTCCTCTGTCCTTCAGATGTAAGTAGACTGCAGAGTCTT
>NW_025740384.1:0-2530 GCF_021292245.1 Micropterus dolomieu
CGAAATTAAAAGTTGATTACTACCCCAACGAAAATACAGAGTAAAGAGTAAAAGTAGGCTACAGTTTTAAAAAGGAACGTGAAAAGGTGTCAATGCCTTATTTTACTTTATTTTGCAACTTTGCGTTACTTGTAACAAGTTACTACCCACCCTGCTGCAGGCGGCCTCACAGCTGTCTTCAGGTAGACTGGAAATAACTGCAGCACAAAAGAAACGTCTGTGACATTGAGGCACTTTGGTGCACCTGCCTCGAGCAAACTTTTTCTTTTCTCCCTTAACTTTCCAGCACCACCTTTGCGTTGTGTCGCATGTTTTCAAGAGGCTACATGATTTTTGTCCGCGTTTCAACCATCGCTCATAGTGAACCACCTCGGCTATGAGCCAACCCCGAAATCGCGGGAGAAATGATACATAGATTTTGAAATGTGGGGGGGGGACAAAACAGACTTTGAAATGTGAGGGGGACATGTCTGATCTCGTGATACAGGCACCCCGGATCTGGGTAAAAACTCCTTCATAGTAAATAGGCAATAATATTATTATTGTTATTCTGTTTAAGCTGTCCTTATTCATATATTTATATATAGGTTATATTCATATAACCTCATCATCGGACGATGGATGTCGGATGTCTTTTCACTCTTTCAACAATCACCAACGCTGGTTTAGTTGAAATGAATCCTTAATTCACCAAAATATACAGAATATATTGTGTATTGTTACTAAAATTATGACAGAAATACCTCTACTAGTCTACGTTAACACTTGTGAATTTTTATGATTGTGATCACCATCTATAAAGAGGCTTTTTTTGGCACTTTTTCTCGCTTACGGCCATACCACCCTGAACACACCTGAAGGTTGAAGCAGGAAGCGGCAGAGCGGTAATAGCGTGCCTTGAATCAAAACGTTTTCCCATCATATATATTAGTTTTTTCGTCATTTTGGTGATAGATTTCGTTTGGAAAGAAGTTTGCGTTTATTATAAGCCTCAATCCCCCGACAGCTTTGCTGTTTGGGGGAGGTTTTTCGCTTTTTATCGGTCGGACATTATGGCAACAAACAACGGAACGGGAAAACTGCTGAGTAAGGACACGGACAGGTGGAATATGGGAGAAAAGGAAAGTGTGGAGAACGACAGACAACCCGTGATTGACGGCAGACAGAGCAACGAGACGGATGAAGGACAAGGAGCAAACAAAGAACGAAATCTGAACAGAGTGGCGTACGAGAGAAGTATGGAAGAGACTTGACGATCGAGGTGGAGGTGGAGGGAACGGCAAGAGTTTCAATGATGGAAGTTTTGAAGGAGGTGAAGAAGAAGTGCGGAGAAGTGATCGGCTGCAGAGTGAGAGGTGAGAGGACGTATGAAGTCACAATGAAGGACGAGGAGGGGAAGACGAAGCTGATGGATGGTCTTCGTGTGAAAGGAGCGCTTGTGCATGCCAGGGACATAATCAGCACCGATATGGTGGTGTCCTTCATTAACCTGCCGGTATACATGGAAGATGATAAGATTGTATCACGACTGAATGAGTGGGGAGTGAGGCAGATGTCGCCAATCAAGAGGCGCATGTGGCCGGGGACCGAGAAGGAAGAAAGTAATGATACAATGGAGGAAGAGGAGGCGGCTGGAGGTGAGAACGATGAAGAAGATAGAGAACTGGAGCGGAGGTATCAGATGGAGGACAGATGGTGAGAACGGCGTCATGGAGGAAGAGAGGATTGGTCAGGCGAGAGGAGTAGAGACGGACGAGGAGCTGGCCGAGACTGAGGAGGAAAGACCGAGGGGGACAGGACAGAGGTGCTCAGAGAATCAGGGGGACGATGGAGAGACTGTGCCAAAACAGAGGAGCGGAGAAGAATGGATGGAAGAAGAGAGACGAGGAGGATCTGAGAATGAGACAGCAGTGGCTCAGAGACCGACAGCAAAAAGAAAGGCTGTAGGAGACAGGAATAAGGGACCGCGGTCCGGTATGTGATCTTTATCTTTTCAGTGTTTCAGTTACTTTCTTTATTTTTTTTTGCTCTCATGGCCACTGTAACTTCTGTAAATGTGAACGGCTTAAGGGATAGAGAGAAGGTGAAGGAGTTGTTGTATGTATATAAAAGCGACATATTGTGCATCCAAGAAACAAACTGGGATGAGGGAAAAGTAGAAGAGGTGAGAGAGGTATGGGGGGGGTGACATTCATTATAATAATGGAGCTAGGAATGCAAGAGGGGTAGCAATACTGGTTAAAAAAGATAAAGTTGAGAGTATAAAGGAGGTATATAAGGATGGGACAGGGAGGATAATAGTAATAGAATTCAAATACAGAAATGTAGAGTTTAGACTAGTTAACATTTATGTTCCTAATGTTGAAATAGACAAAAGTATTATAGAGGAGCTAAAAGGATTAATAGTGGGGAGGTGTATTATAGTAGGGGACTTTAATACAAAATGTAGCAGATTAGATGTGGGTAGAGGGGTTGTATTTAGATGGGAAAAATCAAGATGCATGTTATTGGAGGTGATCAGAGATAAGGG
>NW_025740385.1:0-1989 GCF_021292245.1 Micropterus dolomieu
CTGTCGACAAGCAGTAAGACTTAACACACATTCTGTGATCAGATGTCCATTTTAACTCCTAAATTATAGCATTAGTTTACTTTCATTAGCTCTTCTATGCCGTATGAGTCAAATGCTTCCCACAATCGAACCTCCAGGCTCGTTGTTCAGCAAATGTTTATGTTCCCTGTATCCAACCATCTTTTTATCACCTTAGTTAGAGAATAAATTCACTGTAATATAATCAAGAGCTGTGTGTGTTGCCTATTTATAGTTCCTGCCAAGAGAATTGACCCTTTAGATATGAGACTGACTGACTGATTTAAGATAATTGAGCGATTATTAACTAACTGATCACTAGTAATAACTGTATAATTATTCGAAACTACCTAGAGGTCCGGAGACTCTAGGATTATAACAACTCCGGTGGTGCCCTTAACGAGGAAATTTTGATTTTATGAATTTTAATTCATAATGGGGTATCAATTCTCATAAATTTATTAAAATGCATAACTAATAAATTTAGGTCTGCTACACTATTCCTGACATTCCCCCCGAAGTATATTCCTCTTACCCTAACCATCACAGGGTGTGTGCCTAAAGTTATTGATAGTTATTGCATGTCGACCGGTTAACCCTACAGAAGGCAGACAGGGTTAAACTCCGTTGTGTTGCTGTGCAGCCTCCGGTAACGTTACTGCAGCTATATATTGACACCTGCCGGCACCATGGTCGGCACCAATGTCTGAACACATTTTCGATTCGCCGTCAATTTTCGTCAAACTGCCGATATTTGAAATCTACACAGTTGATTTCTCGCCTCAAAACTTCTCAGAGGTGTATTTAAAGTTCTGTTGTTGGCCTCTAAAGAATAAAATGGTTTGCATTAGGATCTATACTGTACGTGAGCGGAGAGTAAAGTCATCATGTTTTGTGCGCGGTGTCTTCTGGGACAAACCATATTTGGAAGTTCAGCTTCCGTCAACTTCCGTCAGGTCTGCGGGCTGCAGCTGGATATATAAATTTAGGATAACATTTTGGCGAGGGAGAAAGTTTCATGGCTATTTTCAAAGGGGCCCCGTGACTTCTGACCTCAAGATATTTAAATCGGTTTTGCGGGTACCTACGAGTCTCCCCTTATTAAACACATTGTAGCAAACCTAAATGTAGTTATGCAATTTTATAAATTTATGAGAATTGACACCCAGTTATGAATTTTATTATTCATAAAATCAAACCAGATTCCTCGTTTCAGGGCACCACCGGAGTTGTTATAATCCTAGAGTCTCCAGACCTCTAGGTAGTTTTAATAATTATACAATTATTACTAGTGATCAGTTAGTTAAAAATCGCTCAATTATCTTAAATCAGTCAGTCAGTCTCATATCTAAAGGGTCAATTCTCTCGGCAGGGACGTAGAAATAGGCAACACACACAGCTCTTACAGTGAATTTATTCTCTAACTAATGTGATAAGAATATGGTTGGATACAGGGAACATAAACATTGTTGTGAACTCAACCAGACGCACTTCAAAGAAGGTCAGATGGTGTCAAAAGAGGGAGGGAAGTTTCCCTCCCCGAGAGTTGACCTTCTCACATGTAAAACCCAGAGACATCGCCTGGTGTTGGTAAGGACCGAAAGAGACTCAGACAATGAATCGCTTAAGGATTGTGTATTCAGAGAGCCTTAGTGAACCTTTCTAGCCGTAAAGGTGTCACTAAAGACAGTCCACAGGACAGGAAAAGGGGCGATCTGACCCCTTCTCCCTCCAGCAGGTCACCTCCAGCCTCAATCTGACTCTTTTCTCTCCACAGAACGGCTGAGCCATAAACCACCAATTCATTCTCTGATAACCTGTGCGATAAGCCAGGAATGCAGAGAAGAAAGACCATAAAAACCCCTGTTACTCGAACCAAGCAAGGTTCCAGTATAACTGTGTTTATTCTGTTTAAATAATAACCTTGCT
Source organism: Micropterus dolomieu (assembly GCF_021292245.1). NCBI lineage: Eukaryota > Metazoa > Chordata > Actinopteri > Centrarchiformes > Centrarchidae > Micropterus > Micropterus dolomieu. The sequence continues at coordinate 1,948 of NW_025740385.1, forward strand.
AAGTGAGCAGCAGTGTTAGCCTCTGAGTTTAGTAAGTAATAA
>NW_025740386.1:0-1724 GCF_021292245.1 Micropterus dolomieu
ATATATATATGCACACACACACCAGTGAGCATAGACTGTATATATATACATATATATATATATATATATATATACACACACACACCAGTGAGCATAGATTGTATATATATATATATATATATATATATGCACACACACACCAGTGAGCATAGACTGTATATATATACATATATATATATATATATATATATACACACACACACCAGTGAGCCAGGTCCTGTTTACTCTGACTGCTTTATTTAGCTTGTTCACTTCATGTAGGAATTCTGTAGCTTTTTGGATTTTCCTTGAAGCTTTGGCAGTGTTGTTCTTCTGAGCTCATGCCAATAAAGCACATTGAAATTGAAAACAGCTGTCTACGCTCCGTGCGTCATGACGTCACATAGCTCGTAAAAAGAGATGACGTAGTAAGAAAAAAGAAGCGTCCTTTACCGGGAGGAAGAGGGCGAGCGTCCCGCACGCGGACAGGTAAAGACCTGCTGATGGCTTGATTTACAAGAGGGGTTTCTGATCACTGATAGAACTGATCAGCACTTTGTAATCGATTATCAGAGAGAGAGAGAGAGAGAGAGAGAGAGAGAGAGAGAGCATCATTTCTGCTTCATCACACTGCAGCTCAGGCGGGCGCGTGTGTGCGTGCGTGCGTGTGTGTGCGTGTTGCAGCGGGGTGTTTCCCCTGCAGGACCGCAAAGACTCCGGCAGTCCGGACCGGAAGACCTCCGTGTCTGTTCGGAGCTGCATGGATTCATCTCTAACATCTCTGATCTGTGTGTGTGACAGTGAACGCGGGGTTTCACGCGGGGTTTCACGCGGTGTCTGCGGATCACAGCTCAGGATCATCCTGTGATCAGCTGTGACCAGAAGCAGACTATTGATCTGCGGCAGGAGAACATCACATATTACTATTTACAGTCTAGAAAGGTTTCACTACGTAGAAACATATATATATATATATATATATATATATATATATATATATATATATATATATAGTAAATAGTTATGTGTAACAGAATATATAGTGTTACATATAATATATACTGTTTAATAAATGTGCAGTATAATATACTCACATTATACAGTAAAAGTAGAAATGAAAGAAAATACTACAATATGTACAACAATAAAGCAGTAAACTAATGTAGAACCATCAGTACTACGTGGTCAGGGCGGAGCTGCAGGGAACACATGAATATTTTAAATGTTGGAGGCCACATGTTTCATCATCATCATCATCATCATCATCATCCTCGTCTGTCTGAATCCAAACCAGATTACAGTAGATTGTCTCTCAGCTCTAATCTCCCTGCCGCCTGCGTTACCGTGGCAACCCTTCACCTGACAGCTGGAGGGGTCAACCGATGGTAACCACGGGGCTCAGGGAGATGACCTCATCAGTCTGTGACCAGGGCCGCATTTATAAAACTACATCACAGTCAGCTCCGCCTCCCCTTCATACATCACAGTCAGCTCTGCCTCCCCACGCCGCCTTCCTTTCATACATCACAGTCAGCTCCGCCTCCCCTTCATACATCACAGTCAGCTCTGCCTCCCCACGCCGCCTTCCTTTCATACATCTCTGTCAGCTCCGCCTCCCCACGCCGCCTTCCCTTCATACATCACAGTCAGCTCTGCCTCCCCACGCCGCCTTCCCTTCATACATCTCTGTCAGCTCCGCCCCCCCATGCTGCCTTCCCTTCATACATCACAGTCAGCTCCGCCTC
>NW_025740387.1:0-1028 GCF_021292245.1 Micropterus dolomieu
CCTCTGAAAGTCACTTGCCAGACACTGTTTTCACATTTGAAATGGCTTTACTTTTGAAGTGATGGGCTTTGATCCGCCGAGGATGCCCCTCGGAATTCTGGGTAACTGCTAATACTGCTGCGTTAAATGGATGTTTTAAGAATTCTCACGACATGTCGATAAAATATGAAGCTTTGTCACTTAAATGCTGATTGATGAGGTGGGCTATAAGTTAAATCCCACGTCTTCTAGTCACACCTGCCGCTGCAACACTGTTGACTTGTTTTGTCTGCTGGAAACATCATCCATCACATTGTTTTATCATTTTGTTATTTTTCAAAATCACCTGCCCTCGCGTGGAATCGAACATTCTGCTCCAGGAAGGAAAAAGAGCTGCGTTGCCACCTTGATCCCCAACAACGGCTCAGTGTGGCGGCTCTGTTTCAACATTTAGGGCCCTATCTTGTGAATAGTGCCGTCCTGTGCGCCTTTGTTGGTCTTTAACTTCAGACACTTTGATCCAAAGCGACTTCATAGCTATACAACGAGGGGTTAAGTTTCTTGCTCAGGTAACATGGGAGTCTCACAGAGGATTCGAACCCGGGGCTCCCGCACCAAAGGCAGGTGTCTTTCCGACTGCGCCACTCTGCTACTCCAGGGTCGAATGACTCTGGTTGTCAGAGGATTTACGCACAAGGCACAGCAGCGCGACATCACTGATAAATAAAATCTCCCGACACGCCGACAGGATCGGTCAGGATCTAATGTTAATTCATGTTCTCTGTTCTATCCAAAAGGTCTCACACACAGTCCAGGTTCACGCAATCAAACTGTTGTAAAGCAGCCGTCCTTCTGATCGATCGTGAGCTCCATCCGAACATCTAAATTATTTCAGAAGCTCAAAGTTGAATTCTGATCCCTCTGTCCTGTCACGATATTTGCTGTGACTTTAGCACACGGCAACGGTTAAAATGACTGACAGCAGCCTCTCTAATCCTGAAAGTAAATCGTTAAAGAAAACACTCATCCAGCAAATAAAAGGAAAGATA
>NW_025740388.1:0-975 GCF_021292245.1 Micropterus dolomieu
GGAGGAGAAGATAACAGAGGGAGGAGGATGAGGAGGTGGTTAGAGAGGGAGGTGGTTAGAGAGGGAGGAGGACGAGGAGGAGGTTAGAGAGGGAGGAGAAGATAACAGAGGGAGGAGGATGAGGAGGTGGTTAGAGAGGGAGGAGGTTAGAGAGGGAGGAGGACGAGGAGGAGGTTAGAGAGGGAGGAGAAGATAACAGAGGGAGGAGGACGAGGAGGTGGTTAGAGAGGGAGGTGGTTAGAGAGGGAGGAGGACGAGGAGGAGGTTAGAGAGGGAGGAGGTGGTTAGAGGGGGAGGAGAAGGTTAGAGAGGCAGGAGGTGGTTAGAGAGGGAGGAGAAGGTTAGAGAGAGAGGAGGTGGTTAGAGAGGGAGGAGGACGAGGAGGTGGTTAGAGAGGGAGGAGGTGGTTAGAGAGGGAGGAGGACGAGGAGGTGGTTAGAGAGGGAGGAGGTTAGAGAGAGAGGAGGTGGTTAGAGAAGGAGTAGAAGGTTAGAGAGAGAGGAGGTGGTTAGAGAAGGAGTAGAAGGTTAGAGAGAGAGGAGGTGGTTAGAGAAGGAGTAGAAGGTTAGAGAGGGAGGAGGACGAGGAGGTGGTTAGAGAGGGAGGAGGTGGTTAGAGAGGGAGGAGGACGAGGAGGTGGTTAGAGAGGGAGGAGGTGGTTAGAGAGGGAGGAGAAGATTAGAGAGGGAGGAGGACGAGGAGGAGGTTAGAGAGGGAGGAGGACGAGGAGGTGGTTAGAGAGGGAGGAGGTGGTTAGAGAGGGAGGAGAAGATTAGAGACGGAGGAGGACGAGGAGGTAGTTAGTGAGGGAGGAGGTTAGAGAGAGAGGAGGTGGTTAGAGAGGGAGGAGGTGGTTAGAGAGGGAGGAGGTTAGAGAGGGAGGAGGTGGTTAGAGAGAGAGGAGGTTAGAGAGGGAGGAGGAGGTTAGAGAGGGAGGAGGAGGTTAGAGAGAGAGGAGGTTAGAGAGGGAGGAGG
>NW_025740389.1:0-982 GCF_021292245.1 Micropterus dolomieu
AGTGAGCGTGCAGCTCGTATAACAGTGTAAAGTAGCGAGCGTGCAGCTTGTATAACAGTGTAAAGTAGCGAGTGTGCAGCTCGTATAACAGTGTAAAGTAGCGAGCGTGCAGCTTGTATAACAGTGTAAAGTAGTGAGCGTGCAGCTCGTATAACAGTGTAAAGTAGCGAGTGTGCAGCTCGTATAACAGTGTAAAGTAGCGAGCGTGCAGCTTGTATAACAGTGTAAAGTAGCGAGCGTACAGCTTGTATAACAGTGTAAAGTAGCGAGCGTGCTGCTTGTATAACAGTGTAAAGTAGCGAGCGTGCAGCTCGTATAACAGTGTAAAGTAGCGAGCGTGCAGCTCGTATAACAGTGTAAAGTAGCGAGCGTACAGCTCGTATAACAGTGTAAAGTAGCGAGCGTACAGCTCGTATAACAGTGTAAAGCAGCGAGCGTGCAGCTCGTATAACAGTGTAAAGTACTGAGCGTGCAGCTCGTATAACAGTGTAAAGTAGTGAGCGTACAGCTCGTATAACAGTGTAAAGTAGTGAGCGTACAGCTCGTAGAACAGTGTAAAGTAGTGAGCGTGCAGCTCGTATAACAGTGTAAAGTAGCGAGCGTGCAGCTCGTATAACAGTGTAAAGTAGCGAGCGTGCAGCTCGTATAACAGTGTAAAGTAGTGAGCGTGCAGCGTATGTGAAAGTGAAAATGTCGAAATTGGGCTCAATCAGCCATTTTCCCGCCGCGGTGTCATGTGACCTCGTTAGTGTTACAAGGTCTCAGGTGTGAAGCAGGATTTGAGCTTGTCCAGTAACTTCGGGGTTAACCCTGCTGGGTTTTCAGCACCACGAAGGTGGTTCACTTCTTACCGGGTAGATCTCCATGGTAACTGATGCAGAGCGGCTAACCTGCTCCGGAGCAGGTTATGTTCCAGAGAAGAGATCAACGCTGTGAAAATGCCGCCTACTGACCAATCAGCTCTCTTGGAAAATGACATCAC
>NW_025740389.1:1002-12298 GCF_021292245.1 Micropterus dolomieu
GCGTGCAGCTTGTAGAACAGTGTAAAGTAGCGAGCGTGCAGCTTGTAGAACAGTGTAAAGTAGCGAGCGTGCAGCTTGTATAACAGTGTAAAGTAGTGAGCGTGCAGCTTGTAGAACAGTGTAAAGTAGCGAGCGTGCAGCTTGTAGAACAGTGTAAAGTAGTGAGCGTGCAGCTTGTAGAACAGTGTAAAGTAGTGAGCGTGCAGCTTGTATAACAGTGTAAAGTAGTGAGCGTGCAGCTTGTATAACAGTGTAAAGTAGTGAGCGTGCAGCTTGTATAACAGTGTAAATCTGCTGTCCCCTCAAAATAACACATCACACAGTGTATGTGAAAGTGAAAATGTCGAAATTGGGCTCAATCAGCCATTTTCCCGCCGCGGTGTCATGTGACCTCGTTAGTGTTACAAGGTCTCAGGTGTGAATGGGGAGCAGGGGCCTGGACCACGAAGCAGGATTTGAGCTTGTCCAGTAACTTCGGGGTTAACCCTGCTGGGTTTTCAGCACCACGAAGGTGGTTCACTTCTTACCGGGTAGATCTCCATGGTAACTGATGCAGAGCGGCTAACCTGCTCCGGAGCAGGTTATGTTCCAGAGAAGAGATCAACGCTGTGAAAATGCCGCCTACTGACCAATCAGCTCTCTTGGAAAATGACATCACGATCTGTAGGAAATCCCACAGACTGTTTTATGTTTGCTGCAGTGATGTGGAGAAACTCTTGGAGACTAAATCATCCTACAGAGACTGATTAAAAGCTCTTAAAAGGCTGTTGTTGCCTACAGGTTTTTACAGCAGGATCAGCCTACTTACTGCTTTCAAATGTGTTTAATATTTTTTATTTGCTCTTAGTCTGTTTCACACACCCTGACGCAGCCGTTTAAAATAAATATGTTTTATTTGTCTTATGTGAGGCTGAATATTATGAGCAGTTTGGTAGGGATATTGAAATAAATTTTAATATGCTATTTATTTTAGGGCAGTAGACTATACTACATGTTTACTACATTTTAATATGGCTTTCTTAGGCCTACTACAGAGACTGTAGTCATGTTCCTCCCACCTGTGGGTGCAAAAGGTGGGACGGTGAGTTTTCAGCAGCCTAAATGTTGAGATTCAGTCTTTCAAACATTATTTGAGCACATTTTATGGCATGAATGGCGTTTTTGTTTCATTGCTTTATGAAGTTAATTTAGAACAATGTTTGGACACTTTTGAGTGTGTTAAATAAATTAATCTAATTTTTGAAGTGACAAGTTTTTAAAGTGAGTTCGAACGACCACGTCTTCAGTGCCCGAGCCTTTTAATGTGGAAACGCCGACGCAGCCGAGCTGAAAGAATAAGGCTCAACACATCAAATCAATGCAATATTATAGACTACGCCTGTTCATTTAGGCATTCACACTGATTTTCTGTGTCCCTGCATGTGTCAGATGCAGCCGTGCTGCTTAGACCAGGTCGTATTTCTGTTGTGTCGCAGTTGACGCTCTGCTGCCAGTAGACTTGTTCATGTCTGTGATTGGTCTGTTGACTCTGCCTCTTTGATGTGAACGCGCTCCCGGCTGGATTGGGAAACCCTGGGTTGAGTTAGCGAGTTGATAACCAGCTTCGGTGTTATCGCTCTCACACTCCCTCATCCTGGTCACTGGAAGTTCAACATGGCTAAGAACTCTCTGAGGATCTGAAAAAAAGAACGACTGCTCTACATAAAGATGGCCGAGGCTGTAAGAAGACCCTGAAACTGAGCTGCAGCACGGTGGCCAAGACCATACAGCGGTTCAACAGGACAGGTTCCACTCAGAACAGGCCTCGCCATGGTCGAACAAAGAAGTTGAGTGCACGTGCTCAGCGCCATATCCAGAGGTTGTCTTTGGGAAACAGACGTATGAGTGCTGCCAGCATTGCTGCAGAGGTTGGGGGGTCAGCCTGTCAGGGCTCAGACCGTACGCCGCACACTGCATCAAACTACACGGCTGTCATCCGAGAAGGAAACCTCTTCTGAAGATGATGCACAAGAAAGCTGCAAACAGTTTGCTGAAGACAAGCAGACTGAGGACACGGATTACTGTTATTTATAAACCTTTGTTTAAACAGGAAAAGTCCCACTGAGACACAGTCTCTTAGTGAATGATGAGGCCATTAGTTGTGTTTATCATGATAGAAATATATTTTTATGAAACATCCCTAACGCTGCGCTAGTTCACACTCAGTGTGTATGATGTTGTTGCAGGAGACCAGAGAGCAGAGGATCACCCAGTACCATGAAGAACCTGATACTCCTTGTGTCCTGGTGAGTTTTGTTGTCTCGGTCCAGTCGGCATAATGCAGCTTTGCAGAGTGCTAATGCTCGCACTATTGCAGCCTTTACAACCACCGCTAGCACCGCTAGCGCTACTGCAGCCTTTACAACCACCGCTAGCACCGCCGCTGCAGCCGTAACAACCACCGCTAGCACCGCTGCAGCCGTAACAACCACCGCTAGCACCGCTGCAGCCGTAACAACCACCGCTAGCACCGCTGAGCCAGCCGTAACAACCACCGCTAGCACCGCTAGCGCTACTGCAGCCGTAACAACCACCGCTAGCACCGCTGCAGCCGTAACAACCACCGCTAGCACCGCTGCAGCCGTAACAACCACCGCTAGCACCGCTGCAGCCGTAACAACCACCGCTGTCTTTGTCTGTGTGAGCGCGCTGAGAAGGCGACTCGCCAGCGTTTATTAGAGAATTTGTGGTCATTTAATTTTGTGCATTTTCAGGGTCTGAGGGAGGGATCCCTGCTGCTGGTGGAGGGCGACAAAGCCACACTACTGGGAACCACCAAGGCCAGACTCTTCACCCGGTAACACACACACACTGAGTGCATGGAGAACCTGAAAGCACACCAGTAACACCAGTAACACCAGTTTTGTGTGTTTTAGGGGGAAGCCCACAGTGGAGTACGACCCAGGTAGTGACCTCAGCTTCCTGCTCACACGTTGACCAATCAGAGGGAAACAGGAAACAAGTGCCAGTGTCTCACCCTTTCACAATATTGTTCTGGATGAATGTTGTGGATGAAACACAATAAATATTAAAAGTCCACGGCGTCTCTGTGAAGATGTTTTCTGTTAGTGTGTCAGACACTTAACAGCTGTGCATGTACTGAGACGGTTAGATATAAATATGTACAATTATGGTACTTTTCTAACTTACAGAGTGCTTCAACAAAATGTCAAACACCAAGTTATTACGGTTACGTAAGCATTAAGTTACACGTATGCATCGCAGAGAGCAGCTAACGTTAGTCTCGTCTCTTCTTCAGTCTTGTAAGAATTTATTTTACTAATATACAAGTGGACAGTGTCGTTAACACCATCTCTCAATTCTGATCAGCATCAAGTTAAAAATAACAAAATCAAGACAAAACAGAATAAAATGTGAACAAATCAGTTTATTTCAGCTCAAAAGGTGAAATCATCTCTTTAAGAAATGTGTTGATTGTTATTCTCTAGGTGAAAGAATACATACATCAAAAATAGTCCATATTTTCTCGTGGCAGAAAGAAAGAGACAGTGTTAGTATTAAATATAAAACAGACACACAGCAGCAGGACCGACTTCAAATCACTGATTAGCTCTGTCTGATTTTATTTCAGAGACTTTCCCAAACCTTTCCTTTAACTGTTCCTGTTCAAAGTTTAACATCTGTCCTGAGAAGTTACCACGAATGTTTAATAAATCGCTTCTTTTGTTGAATATTTTTGGGGGTGACTGAGTTGAAAGTGAATTGACGTCGGTCCTGCTGAACCCTGCAGACGAGGGAAAAGCTCTCTGCCAGTTCAAACTCCGACGTCTTCAGAAATATCTTTATAAAAACAGAGTCGGGACGCACAGATGCTCCTGAGACCACTTCTCCTTTATCACCTTTCATAAACGCAGCAGACCCTTAAAAAATGTCTCAGGGCCACAAATCTGATCAAATCTCTCCCACACAGCTGAGCTGAGCTACTGAGAGTTAAACTAAATATTTAAAATAAATAACAGCTAAAAGTGTTCGTTTTAAACTTTGCTGCTATAGAGAAAGTTTTCAGGGCCTTTAAAGGAATAATTAACATTTTGGGAAAAACTCTCACTTTCTTGCTGAGAGTCATATTAGAATATCAAAACTCTTTAATATGAAGCTCTATCAGCACATGGTTAGCTTAGCATAACGACCACGACCACATGGGATGAATGTATTCAGTATTTCAGGACCCATAATTATGTTTTTTATTGCAGCGACCTATAGCAGTCTGGTGATGTATTATTAGCGAGAAAGTCCGCATAAGGAGGTGGACGGGTAAAATCCAGGACTTTCACACAGGAGAACGACTTTCAAGTCCCGTGTAAAACCAAGTAACTGTTGAGGTATAGAGCGCACAAGTCCATGGGACCTTATTTCGGGAAAAATATGTATGTATGTATGTCAGCGGTGAGAGACAACTTATTTTTGAATTACACACGTTGTTTGTCAATTTAAAAGATAATTTTGTTGTTAAGAAAGCTACACGTTGTTTTGTGCGAAAACAGTTCAATGAACTACATTTCTCGTCTCGCACAATATACGTCACCAACATGTTAGCGTGGTAATGATAAGCTAACGTTTATTGCTTGGTTGCTGCTAGCTAAATAACCATGTTACACGCAGAAATATATCTCACCTGATCCAACGACTCTCGGTCCTTTTATCACATCATCCTGTCAGTTCTTTGACGTTAGCTTCAGTAACGTTAGCTTCAGAAACGTTAGGTTCAGTAAAATTAGCTTCATAAATGTTAGCTTCAGTAACGTTAGCTTCAGAAATATTACAGTAACGTTAGCTTCAGTCATGGAGAGAAAAGGTTATGACGTGACATATGCAACTTTTGGGTTTGGGGTCTTTGTAATTATGTATTTTCAGTCTTATACCTCAACAGTTTTACATCAAACTGTGACTTTTTTGACTTTGAAATGTACATTTTAAACTGACAAACAATCGTGTGTAATTCGGAGCACAATTAAAACGGGATGAAACAATTAGTTGTCTCTTGCCGTTGAATAACGTACTTATTTTTTCCGAAGTAAGGTCCCATGGTGGTCCACCGGAAGGGGCGGGGCTTATGTTCTCTAAAGTGAATTTTAAGTTAAATACCATTTTTTAAATTCTGTCAAATTCTGAGTTATGTAATGAACTTACTTTAAACCAAACCACAAAGCTTTCCTAAACCTAACCAAACTGCGAGCGTTTCACAACATTAACCACACGTTTGATGTCATGTGACTATAATAATAATAATAACAATAATGAAAGTCCAGTCGCTGAACTGGTACAAGAAACGCTCGTATTTGTTGTTCTGGGAGGCATCGACAAACAAACCTAATCTGTCTTTTAGGTTTGTTTTTACAGATAAAACAAGATATAACGTGTTCAGGGTCGCAGTTGTCCAGTTTCTAAGCTAACATGAGCAGATGCCGGATTACCAAGGGAGGTAATTATTTTACAGGGACCCCAAACATGTCCCGTGTGTTATCTTATATTCTGATTATGTACTGTTTAGTATCTGGACAGAGCTGTAAATGAAGTTGGTCCCAAATAACCACCCGGGATGGCTGCCGAGTGGCGGGACTTCGGCTAAGCTAACTGGCTGTAGCTTCATATTTAGCGAACAGCTAAGAGAGTGGTTTAAATCTGAATATCTGACTCTCAGCAGGAAAGTGATTCGACGTGTTCCTTCAACACGTTCACACTGAGAGCAGCTGAGCTACTTGTGAACGAGTCGGCGTGAGAGGACAGGAGTGATTCTGTGAAAACAGCATCAGAGCATCCCTAAACCCAGAAACCAGGAGCCTGCTAACGGTGACTTCTGGTGGCGGCGGCGGCGCAGGATCTTCAAACAGGGAAGCAGCGGATAAGAAGCCAAAGTTATTTCACTGTTTACTGGATTAATAGACTTTTAGAATAATCGCCAACCTTAAACATTATTTGATGACACAAACCCAATATGGGTAAAATTCATAGCAACGTCTTTTTTTATCTTGTTTTATATATATATATATTCACACACACACAAAACATAAACCTGCTGCTTTCAGACCATGTTGCATTTTCGCTGCCGGAAACGACTCTGAAATCTGACGACAAATACTATTTTTAAAAAAAAGTACAAAAATCAAACAGGTGGAAGAGCAAAGGCGCCTCAGTGCAACTGCTCGTTAAGCCCCGCCCTCTTTAGTTCCTGCTGCTACGCCAGTCCATCTTTCTAACAGTTTAAAACGACAACGCCGACAGATTTCGAGAATGTTGTAAATGTGATCTTGAATAAACACTCGATGCTAAACAGACTGAAGCTAATGCTAACAAAGAGGCAGCACTGTACTGCAGTGGAGAGCGAGTTAGTCCCGGTGTACTGATTATTACATTAACAGCTTGTTCTCAGCTGTAACGTGGAGCTGCCTCAAACATGACATGTGACGACACACCTGCTTAGATTCTAGTTTTACTTATTTGTTTTTAATCTCAATTCTGTTATTTCGATATCGTGTCTCCTTCCATTGTGAAGCGTTTTGTGACGTCTGACCTGAAAACATGTCTTCTCACTTACAAGAGAAAGTTTTTAATTGAGGACAAACTGACATGTTTGGCGGCCGTATCTGTCTCAGATTTACACTACAGGACAGAAGTTTTAGTTTTAGCAGCAGAATAACCAAAAGAAGGTAAAGACAAAGTTCAGGTCGGAAACACTGAGAAATAATGTAAATTTCAGAGATTTAGAAGTAATGAGTTAACAACTTCCAGTTATTCTGCAGCAGTGGAAGGAAAGTAAACTCATGTCTACAGTAAACACCTTGGAGCAGCCTGTTAATTCAAATTACATCTATTATATATAATATTAATGAGGGAAGACAGAGACGCTGGTCATCAGTTGATCCTACCGTGACATAATGAACAAAACATCTTCATTTAATTGTTAATTTTAGATCTGAAAATGTCTTGTTTTGGTGGCGTAAATGTTTTTTAACGTTTTGCTGCTGACTTTGGTTCTATTTAAGGTTTTTCACTGAACTTTAGCTGCTCACATTTACAGAAGAACTACAAACATGGCGGCTGTTCTAAAACATCTGACAGGTAGAGTTAATATAAAGATCCGGACAGAGCTGCTAACGTTAGCTTAACGTCTTTCCAACACAAGAACTCATCACTTGCACTGATTTTCCACCTGAGCATTGTTTAGTTTGATGGAGCTGAAATGAACGGGACACAAACAAAATACTGAAAATCACCAAAGCAGCTTCCCGAAGCTGAGCAGTGACGACCCCACACCCACAGAGCAGGAAAACAAACGAGACTTTATCAGGGTCAATATATAATAACACCCCATATCAGACTACACCACCTGTATCCAGGAACAGACACCTGAATGCGGCTCATCAGCCTTATTCAGACGCACACATTAATCACTGGTTCATAAGCAAAATATTTCACTGTTTTTTGGCTCATTTTGATAAATCGAGTCGAGATTTTTAAACTGTTTGTTTGTTTTTGGGTGTTTTCAGTGTTTCACATGGAGTCTGGGAGGAGCAGCCAGCGCAGTGTGGAAGCTAAAGCCACATTTATACTTCTGCGTTGAAGCTACGTCGCAGCCTGACTGCACCTGCCCAAACATGTAACTACACGTCAGGGCGACGCAGAAGTGCGATTGGTCGGCTTGGCGGCATTTTCTCCAAGCAAACAGGAAGTGCTCTGTGCTTTGAAGCCAATTTTAGTAGCGGCCAAACCAGCGGCTGTAACAAGGTGGATCAATATTTGTGAGCGTCACAATCGCAGAGCAAGTTTTTTATAGTTTTATTTTTGTTTCGTTTTGACTTTCTGTTTTCAGTTTCAGTTAATTTGAATTAGTCTTTCAAGCAGGTTTGCCTGTTTAGTTTATTTTTTGAAATTGCTCAGTTTTAGTTTAGTTAGTTTTAGACTTTCTGCATGGACTAAAAAAGAGACTGGATTTCATATCCACCAAAAAAAACTCGGCTCACGTCGGCTCTGTGACATAAAAAGACGTTTATTTCGGCGAGTTTTTCAAACAGATGGTAACGTTTCAGTAATTGTTTTTTTCCCAAAGGCTTGTTTTTATTTTATTTCAGGTAACAAAAATGTTTTTTCACACCTAGTTTTAGTTATTTCATTAGTTTTAGTTAACGACAGTAACCTTGCCCTCTCGACAGGACTCACTTCACTACCAGAATTTCATGCATCCGGTCCGATAACATTTGGAAAGTCTAGAAGAGCTGCACAATGATTATTTTACTCCCATTCGAGTTAGCGGAGGGCTAAACAGGAAGATATAACGCTGTAGCGCCTAATTGCAGAACGACTCAGACACCAACGCACAAGTATAAATGCGTGGGCTGAAGGCTACGGCATAGACTCAACACAGGCTTAAGCCTTATTTATCCCTCTGCGTCTGTGTACGCGTCGTTCTGCAATTACACCGCCGAATGCTAGTTGGCGGTAGCGCTACAGCGTCCACTGTGTTGACGTTGGTAAAACTGTATAGGTGCTGCTGGTGTGGCCAAATGTTATCGACCGAATGGATCACAGTCCGATGGTGAAACGAGTCATGTCGCTCGGGGTGTGGCGCTCAAATATATTGATCCACCGTGTTATAGCCGCTGGACCGGCCGCTAGTAAAATTTCCTCCAAAGCACGGAGCACTTCCTGTCGGCTCTGAGGCACTGCGTGGCTACCCAGCCGACCAATCACAGTTCTTATGGTCCGCGTTGCCCCGACGTGTAGTTACATTTTTGAGGAGGTGCACGTCAGGCTCTGGAGGAGGGGACGGGGCTGCACGTTGGCCATGCCACCGACTCGACGCAGAAGTATAAAAGAGACTTAACCCTGCGAGTCCAGATCTTCCTCCCCCGTAGTGAAACAGAGAGGATCACCTCCCTGTTCTGTACAAAAGTCTCTCAGAAAACAGTGTTTGATCCAAGAAATGACTTTATCAGCAGTTCTGGACTTTTTCTGGGCAATAAGCGTCAACAGTTCATCAATCGTTTGGGGTTTGGACACAAAAAAAAGTGCAAATTAAATATCAGGCCAAACTCCCAAAGCTCTGGTGCAGACGAACGATCTTCACTCTACTCTATCTCTACGTCTCTATCTTTACGTCATGAGCGTGGCACCAGACTGAACGTGTGACTCTCAGAGAGGATTTCCCAAAGTTTAACTAATGTTAAAATGTTAAAGACTTCCATCTGTGACCAGTGTAACTCAGGCGGAGCTTCTCTTTTGGCACAAACATAACATGACCAGTTAAAACAAAAACAAAAACACATCCAGTACCATGATCTGCATCCAACAGTGAAAACAGTGACTTTCTCTAAACGGCCGTTTAACCCCAAAGCTTTCTGTACAGGCAGAGCTCGGCCTCTAGGTGTCAGTGTTGCCGTTCTCCTCCGGCTGCAGCTGCTCCTTCTCAGTGCAGTCCTCCTGGGGGGGGCGGACACGGTTGAAGAATCCCAGCTGAAGAGGAAGAGGCATTTTACATTTGTGTTTAAAGTGTTGTTTTATAAACATACAACAAAAAACAAGACAGTTAAAACAGGACAGATGAGCTGTGAGTGTCCCGTAACAGACTCCAGACCTTTTTTAAAGTATCACTTTTGGCAACGGAACCTTTTTTAAAGTATCAGTTTTGGCATCGGAACCTTTTTTAAAGTATCAGTTTTGGCAACGGAACCTTTTTTAAAGTATCAGTTTTGGCATCGGAACCTTTTTTAAAGTATCAGTTTTGGCATCGTAACCTTTTTAAAAGTATCAGTTTTGGCATCGTAACCTTTTTAAAAGTATCAGTTTTGGCATCGTAACCTTTTTTAAAGTATCAGTTTAGGCATCGGAACCTTTTTTAAAGTATCAGTTTTGGCATCGGAACCTTTTTTAAAGTATCAGTTTTGGCATCGGAACCTTTTTTAAAGTATCACTTTTGGCATCGTAACCTTTTTTAAAGTATCAGTTTTGGCATCGTAACCTTTTTAAAAGTATCACTTTTGGCATCGTAACCTTTTTTAAAGTATCACTTTTGGCATCGTAACCTTTTTAAAAGTATCAGTTTTGGCATCGTAACCTTTTTAAAAGTATCAGTTTTGGCATCGGAACCTTTTTTAAACTATCAGTTTTGGCATCGGAACCTTTTTAAAAGTATCAGTTTTGGCACCAGAACCTTTTTAAAAGTATCACTTTTGGCATCGTAACCTTTTTTAAAGTATCAGTTTTGGCATCGTAACCTTTTTAAAAGTATCAGTTTTGGCATCGGAACCTTTTTTAAAGTATCAGTTTTGGCATCGGAACCTTTTTTAAAGTATCACTTTTGGCATCGTAACCTTTTTTAAAGTATCAGTTTTGGCATCGTAACCTTTTTAAAAGTATCACTTTTGGCATCGTAACCTTTTTTAAAGTATCACTTTTGGCATCGTAACCTTTTTAAAAGTATCAGTTTTGGCATCGTAACCTTTTTAAAAGTATCAGTTTTGGCATCGGAACCTTTTTTAAACTATCAGTTTTGGCATCGGAACCTTTTTAAAAGTATCAGTTTTGGCACCAGAACCTTTTTAAAAGTATCACTTTTGGCATCGTAACCTTTTTTAAAGTATCAGTTTTGGCATCGTAACCTTTTTAAAAGTATCAGTTTTGGCATCGGAACCTTTTTTAAAGTATCAGTTTTGGCATCGGAACCTTTTTTAAAGTATCACTTTTGGCATCGTAACCTTTTTTAAAGTATCACTTTTGGCATCGTAACCTTTTTTAAAGTATCAGTTTTGGCATCGGAACCTTTTTTAAACTATCAGTTTTGGCATCGGAACCTTTTTTAAACTATCAGTTTTGGCATCGGAACCTTTTTAAAACTATCACTTTTGGCAACGGAACCTTTTTAAAACTATCACTTTTGGCAATGGAACTTTTTTAAAGTATCACTCTTGGCATCGGAACCTTTTTAAAAGTATCACTTTTGGCATCGGAACCTTGGAACCTTTTTTAAAGTATCACTTTTGGCATCGGAACCTTGGAACCTTTTTTAAAGTATCACTTTTGGCATCGGAACCTTGGAACCTTTTTTAAAGTATCACTTTTGGCATTGGAACCTTGGAACCTTTTTTAAAGTATCACTTTTGGCATCGGAACCTTTTTTAAACTATCACTTTTGGCAACGGAACCTTTTTAAAAATATCACTTTTGGCAATGGAACTTTTTTAAAGTATCACTCTTGGCATCGGAACCTTTTTAAAAGTATCACTTTTGGCATCGGAACCTT
>NW_025740390.1:0-931 GCF_021292245.1 Micropterus dolomieu
TGTTTCTACCTGTTTCCAGCTGTTTCTACCTGTTTCCAGCTGTTTCCAGCTGTTTCTACCTGTTTCCAGCTGTTTCTACCTGTTTCCAGCTGTTTCTATCTGTCTCTACCTGTTTCCAGCTGTTTCTACCTGTTTCCAGCTGTTTCTACCTGTTTCCAGCTGTTTCTATCTGTCTCTACCTGTTTCCAGCTGTCTCTGTTTCCAGCTGTTTCTACCTGTTTCTACCTGTTTCCAGCTGTTTCTACCTGTTTCCAGCTGTCTCTACCTGTTTCCAGCTGTCTCTGTTTCCAGCTGTTTCTACCTGTTTCTACCTGTTTCCAGCTGTTTCCAGCTGTTTCTACCTGTTTCTACCTGTTTCTACCTGTTTCCAGCTGTTTCTATCTGTCTCTACCTGTTTCCAGCTGTCTCTGTTTCCAGCTGTTTCTACCTGTTTCCAGCTGTTTCTACCTGTTTCTACCTGTTTCCAGCTGTTTCTGTCTCTACCTGTTTCCAGCTGTCTCTGTTTCCAGCTGTTTCTACCTGTTTCCAGCTGTCTCTGTTTCCAGCTGTTTCTACCTGTTTCCAGCTGTCTCTGTTTCCAGCTGTTTCTACCTGTTTCCAGCTGTCTCTACCTGTTTCTACCTGTTTCCAGCTGTTTCTACCTGTTTCTACCTGTTTCCAGCTGTTTCTACCTGTTTCTACCTGTTTCCAGCTGTTTCTACCTGTTTCCAGCTGTTTCTATCTGTCTCTACCTGTTTCCAGCTGTCTCTGTTTCCAGCTGTCTCTACCTGTTTCTACCTGTTTCCAGCTGTTTCCAGCTGTTTCTACCTGTTTCTACCTGTTTCCAGCTGTTTCTATCTGTCTCTACCTGTTTCCAGCTGTCTCTGTTTCCAGCTGTTTCTACCTGTTTCCAGCTGTTTCTACCTGTTTCTACCTGTTTCCAGCTGTTTCT
>NW_025740391.1:0-10786 GCF_021292245.1 Micropterus dolomieu
GTTCTGGAGTGGCCTAGCCAGTCTCCAGACTTGAATCCAATTGAAAATCTTTGGAGGGAGCTTAAAATTTGAGTTGCCAGGCGACAACCTCGGAACCTGAATGATTTGGAGGCTGTCTGCAGGGAGGAGTGGGCCAACATCCCTGCCGAAATGTGCACAAACCTTGTCACCAACTATAAAAACCGTTTGACATCTGTGCTGGCCAATAATGGCTTTTCTACAAAATATTAACATGCTGTTTGTCCAGGGGGTCAAATACTTGTTTTTCCTCATCAGATGGTTATCAATTTTAATAAATTCATATGATGTGATTTTCTGGAATTTTCTTTGGGATTCTGTCTTTCACTGTTAGAATGTACATATGATTAAAATTATAGATCGTTGCATTCTTTGTAAGTGGGCAAACCTGCAAAATCAGCAAGGGGTCAAATACTTATTTCCCCCACTGTACATGTGCGTTATTCTGGGTCTGTGCCGTGCAGAAGTAATGCAACGGAAGAGAATATTGTGTACATATAAATATATAAACTGACAACATAAAAATATACAACAACAAAGATCAACAATCAACAACAAATATGTGCGACATGCCAGGTCTGTGCCCGATACGAGATGAAACAGTATTTACATGTGCAGAGACATTTATATAATTTGCAAGGGGGGAGTGTCAGTAGGGGACCCGGGCCTTGTTAATGAGGCTAGTTCCAGACGGGAAAAAACTGTTTTTGTGGCGAGAGGTTTTGGTCCTGATGGACCGCAGCCTCCTGCCAGAGGGGAGAATCTGAAACAGTTTGGGTCCGGTGTGGGAGGGGTCAGCTGCAATCTTTCCTGCTCGCCTCAGAATCCTCAAGGCGTACAGGTCCAGAAGAGAAGGAGCAGCCAATCACCTTCTCTGCAGAGTGAATGATACTGCCTGCCCTTGTCCCTGGCAGTGGCAGCAGCGTACCAGATGGTGATGGAGGAGGTGAGGATGGACTCAATAATGGTGGTGTAGAAGTGCACCATCATTGTCTTTGGCAGGCTGCACTTCTTCAGCTGCTGCAGGAAGAACATCCTCTGCTGGGCCTTCTTGGTGAGGGAGGTGATGTTCAGCTCCCACTTGAGGTCCTGGGAGATGATGGTGCCCAGGAAGCAGAAGGAGTCCACATTGGTGACTGGGGAGTCACACAGGATGATGGGGGAGGGTGGGGCTGTGCTCTTTCTAAAGTCAACGACTATCTCCACGGTCTTCAGAGCGTTGAGCTCCAGACTGTACTGGCTGCAACCAGGTCACCAGATGGTCGATCTCCCCCCTGTAGGCGGACTCATTCCCACCTGAGATGAGCCCAGTGAGGGTG
Source organism: Micropterus dolomieu (assembly GCF_021292245.1). NCBI lineage: Eukaryota > Metazoa > Chordata > Actinopteri > Centrarchiformes > Centrarchidae > Micropterus > Micropterus dolomieu. Next base: position 1,338 of record NW_025740391.1, read on the forward strand.
GTGTCTGCAAACTTGACAGACTGGTGACTGGAGGTGCAGCTGTTGGTGTACAGAGAGAAGAGAAGGGGGAAAGAACGCAGCCTTGAGGGGAACCGGTGCTGATGGTCCTGGAAACAAAGACATGTTTTCCCAGCTTCACGTGCTGCTTCCTGTCAGTCAGGAAGTCTGTGATCCATCTGCAGGTGGAGTCAGGCACATTCAGCTGAGAGAGCTTGTCCTGCAGCAGGGACGGGATGATGGTGTTCTGTCACTTGTTTGTGAGAAGGTGATTAAGCTAGCCGCGTGTACATTTGGCGTGCACACGTATTAAAGCCTTCATGGTAAATCCACTGTAACGGACCAGAGCGAGCAGACAGGCAGGTTAGTGACTTTATCCTGTCAGTTTCTCTCTTTACAAAGACAAGTGTTGCAGAATGAAAGTCCTACCTGAAGAGAGGCTATGAAGTCTTCGTGTTACGAACCACATGCAACATTATTTATCAAATTGTGTCGGACTTAATGAATTTAGCGCGAGGATACAAATGTAACAAGGCCCGATTTTCAAAATAAGGTATCTAAACAGCATGGAAATAAATTATTTGGATTAAATTCACTGAAAGTATAAAACATACTAAATGTGTCCATTATAAGTTAAAACAACAACAACAACAATAATTACATATTAGTGAATTTACTTATTCTATTTTCTATTCTTTGATTTAGGGTTTTTGGAAAAACATTGAATTTGTTGACTTTTGTTGCCATTTCATCGCCATTTCTAGCTCTACAATAGGTGTATGATCAAATAGTTAATTAGAGCACAACATTGTTTACAAGCACACAAAGTTCTTCATAGATACTGCACCAAATTAATGCATTTAACTTTAAAATGCACCCCCGGACCCCCCAAGAGTGTCCAAGGCCCACCCACCATAGTCTCTTAAAATCCTGTGGGAAACACTGTACAGCCTATGGATTTTACATGACACAAATGTAAAAATACATGTTTTGGGTAGTGGACGAAATTCCACAAATGTGTAAAAAGCAGCTTACAAATCTAACGTGACCCACAAATTTACAAGAAGTAATCCGCAAATGTGTAAAAACTGTTTTATGTATACACATCACTCTGTATTTTTGTGGATATGATTTTACACAACACAATTGTGAATAGTGAAATATTTGTAAATCATAGTACACATTTGTGGATTGTCTTCTGTGGGTTAGAAATATTAAAGGCCAATTAAATCTTCCATAACAGATGAGCTTGTTTGCTTCGGATCATAAGCAGTCCCTTTCTTTCTCCACACTTTGGCCTTTCCATCACTTTGGTAGAGATTAATCGTGGCCTCTATATTTCTGCTCTCTGAGTCTTCTTCCAATAGTGGATTGTGATACCTTCACCCCTGCACTGTGGAGGTCGTTGGTGATGTCACTTCCTGATGTTTTGGGGGTTTTCTTCACAGCTCTCATGATATTTCTGTCATCAATTACTGTAGTTTTCCTTGGCCGACCTGTTGGACGTCTGTTGCTCAGTAAACCAGTAGTTTCTTTCTTTTTCAGGACATTCCAAATTGTTGTGCTTGCTATGTCCAATGTTTGTCCAATGGCTCTGGTCCATCTTCCTTATTTTCTCAGCTTGACAATGGCTTGCTAATCTCACATAGACATCTCTCTGGTCTTCATGTTGGTTTATCCTCTTTAACAGGAAATGCAGTCTTTGTTTGAATCAAGGAGGAAAACTTAAGACTAGTCATGCAGAGCTATTTAATGTTTGGACAATCAACCTAAAAGGCAACACCTAGGCAACAAGAAACATCTGTCAGTCACATGTTCCAATAGTTTTGCTCACTTGAAAAATGGGTGGGTTCAAACAGACGGTGGTATGTCCTGAGTTGTTTAACACATCTAGATGAGAATACCACGAAATGAGAGCTGAAATTCTGAACTCTTGTCTCATACTCATCTTTTGATCTTAAAACCAAATATCTTCAGTGAACAACAAAAACAAAGGAGTTTGCTTTACCGTTACAATACTTTTGGAGGGAACTGTAACTCAGATCTACACAAATCACGAGGGCACCATTTTTTTCATTCAAAATGACAAATAACACTGAAAAGGGGCAACTTAACAGCTACGATTACAACTCTGGAAATATTAAAAATAATATACTGTACTTGTTTTTTGGTATTTAGCTGACAGTGTGAAAAAAATCCACACCTGGTTATGCTCATTGTATGCTACATGCATCAGTAAACAATGTGATGCAACACAATGTCAGTGGAGTTTCAAGGCCAGCCATCCCCAAGAGGAGGAGAAAGGAGAAGAGGTCAAGGAAGGATTCTTCATTTAGGTCATCTCATTTTTTTATTGTTGATTTAATGTGTCAATGACTTTTATTGAGATAAAGATAAAAAAATGCATCCATAATTTCCCAGAGCTAAAGTGAGCTTCAAATAACTATACTATAATATAATGATTTTAAAAAGCAGCAAATCCTCACATTTAAGAAGGTAGAACAAGAAAATGTCTGACCGTTTTGCTGAATAAGTAAGTAAAAGGATAACATATTTTCATACTTATTTCTGATTGATTTTTTGGCATCAACTAATTATGTCACCTTTTTCCTCATACTTGAGTTTGTAGGCCATGTTGGATCATGACTAACTATCCTCAGGTCCCTTTTTGACCTGGTCTCCTCTTTTTGAAAATTAATTTATCCTCATTTAGTTGGATAGGCTGCTTACAGGCCTGTTTTGGATCGGGTTGCTATAACTCTACAAGATATAAATTTAGCTGGGAGAGCACTGTGAAAAATTCAACCCCCCCCTCAGACCAAAGCAGGCAAATTGGCCATTGTAGGCGCTTTCGGGAAGTTGACAAGGGTCCCTGGAGTGCGGCTATGCAGCCCTATATGCAACAAATTGCGATGCACTGTGTGTTCTTACATCTTTCTATCAGAACCAGCATCAACTTTTGTCAGCAGTTTGACCTACAGTAGCTCGTCTGTTGGTTTGGACCACACAGGCCAGCCTTTGCTCCCCATGTGCATCAATGAGCCTGTTGCCGGTTCATTGCTTTTCCTTCCTTTGACCACTTTTGTTGGTACTGGTACTGAACCCTGCAGTTTTGGAGTTCACTTGCTGCCTAATATATCCCACCCACTGACAGGTGCATTGATAACGAGATAATCTTCTCATAATTCACGTCACCTGTCAGTGGTCATAATGTTGGCTGATTGGCGTATAATTTAAATGCAGATTATTGTCTGTATTTCTGGTTTCTTCTTCTGCATAGAAAGCAGCTCTGTGGACCTGGTCCAAGCTAGAGCATTTCAAATGTGTGGAGGATTGCAGAGGGTTTCAAGAGCTTTTATAACTCCTACTGGTATAACATGATTTCCAGCTTTGTCTGACACATGATCCTGCACTGGTGCAAAGTTTTAAGTTACAAAAAAACCCCTATGATCTAACTGCAGTTAGTTTGTCCTTGTGAGTGATGGTACCTATCAAATAAGCAAACTCAGCACTCTGGGTTTAAATACAACACTCTGCAACTGGATATTGGACTTCCTCACAGACAGACCACAGTTAGTTCGGATGATATTTCTTGAGGAAGCTTAAGAAGGCCAAATTCCTGCGCCAAGTTCATGTCCACTTGTACAGAGGAGCAATAGAAAGGATCCTGACTGGAAACATCAGTAATATGGGATGTGCACGGCCCAGGACCGGAGGGCTCTGCAGCGGGTGATTAAAATTGCTCAGAAGATCATAGGTACCCATCTCCTGAGCATCAGTGATATCGGTGAGGTGAGGTGACCTGCAGAACCCAAAGGATACTAAAGGACAGTACCCACCCAGCCACAGCCTTTTCACCCTGCTGCATTCTGGAAAGAGATATAGAAGTTTCTGCTTCCACACCACCAGACTGCAGAGCAGCTTTTTCCCCCAAGCTATCAGACTCTTAAATTCTAATTCATCCTCAGCACTGCTCCATTCATTATACATTATTTCTGTTTACCATACCAGGGATTATTTATTTTTAGGCCCCGAGCACGAAACATGCGAGGTCCCTATTGAAACTGAAGGAATTATTTTTAGGGCCCGAGCACAAATCGTGCGAGGTCCCTATTGAAACTGAAGTTTGTTTTGTTTTTTTTAGGGCCCGAGCACGAACCGTGTGTACAAAAAAGCTTCTTGGAGCCATTGCCTAAACCCAACAGGAAGTCGACCATTTTGGATTTGGTCATTGTTGGCGATTTACACACTTTGTACTTTAACAAACTCCTCCTAGGGAATTAATCCAATCAACTTAAAATTTTCGCTGTGCAGTCTAAACCCATTGGCGATTAAAAGTTGTACAAACAGTTATTACTAGTCGACCAGTTTGCCCATGGCGTGGCTTCAAAAATCGATGATTTGTCATAAAACAGGAAGTTGTTGTAACTTCAGTCTGCATGCTCACATCTGCACCAAATTTGGAATGTACTATAAAAGTCCCACCCTGAACACAGCCACATGCAAATATTCACTCAAAGTCACAGCGCCACCTGCTGGCAGCAGAAAATGACACGTTCTGTGCTGTAATGTACTACTCCTAGCAGGTTGGAGTTTTCGTGGAACGGCGTGCCCGTGGCATGGCATCCAAAATCGATGATTCGCCATGAAACAGGAACTTGTTGTACCTTGACTGTACATGCTCAGATCTGCACCAAACTTACGTGCTCGAGTCAGTCACGCGCTGAGCACATCTACATGCCTATAGTCAGTTATAGTCATAGCGGCAAGTTCTATGTAGCGCCACAAAGGGGACACAGGAAGTGATGACTAACAAATTTGTGCAGCGTGGCAAATTCACAGCAGAGGCAGAGCTCCATAATCTGCAACACGGCCTTTATGCGCTACACGTGCGAGGGCCCGCCCAACACTGCTTGCAGCTTTAATTATAATTGATTTTGTATGAATATATATTTTCTGTTATGTAGTAGAAGAGAGTTACAAAACTCAATTTCACTCTATAACTTGTTATATATTGTGACAATAAACCTACCTACCTACCTCATCCTCAGTATCTTTCAGCACATTGCACCATTAAAGTGCAAGATACATGGTAAACATGATTAGCATACAGTAATAGCAGACTTCCCAGAATTCGTGGCTTTTGAGTTCTCCAGAACCATATTGAAACTTGCTGTGGAATACAATACTAACCATAATGAATACCACAAAGGTTGCAGCTATCAATTATTTTAGTAATCAGATATGAAATACTTTTGCTTTGCACCCCCGGTAACGTTACCTGGATCAGCTGTGTATCTCATATCACTGTATTACCCAAACTCTCGGACTAACCAGTCAGAGAACCATAATAACAAACACAAGTTTATACATTTACAGCTAAGAATTGTGCCTTACCTTTGCTACCCTTCATCTTAACAAGAAATCATAATTTCCGTTAAATGTTAATGTAATGTTACCATTTCCTTGCTTCGGGTCCGCTCTGTGGACGCAAGGCATAGACTGGATGATTTCTGCTATGTTGCTGAAGCATTGTCGTTATGCTGTTGTGGTAGGCTAGTTCTGGTAGATACACTGTACATAGTTCTTCTTTTAGCTTGAAATGATCCCATACTGTGGACACTTTCTGTCTTTTTTTTCTGGCCTGTCTCGTCTCTTCGTCCCTCACTGTTTTGTTCCTCCACTTTGCAGTCTGCCAATCTCGTTGTCTTCACTTGTCCACAGCGTAAGCACGTTGTGCCACAGTAATAACGCCAAAGAATGTGCTGTATATACCTATATGAGTTAAACGAAGCATCAATGCAAATTTTTTGATGATAATGAATCATTTCAGCCCTAGTGTCCAAGTCAGCCCCTGCCCCCATAAACTTTTGAGTTAACAGATTCACTGGGAGTGGCATCTCATGTTGTCTGTGTTGTGGTACAAAGGTATTGTGTCAAATTAAATGGAAAGCGAGTCTGACTTAATGGTTGTTGAACCAGATTACAATGTTTTATAACAGATATGGGTCTTCTTTAGAGTTTATGCAAGTCATTGATGATTTCAAGAGATGCTGCTGCAACTCTGTAGAGACCGCTTTGTACATAAATCCCTGGAGCAATCAAATTAACGATGCATACTCCACATCTGTACCTCCACATAACTACTGATGTAGGGTTAAAAAATAAAGCCACTCGCTCATGAACGGACATCGCTGGTTAAAGACAAATCCTACATGCACCCACAATACATTTGCCAGGGACACTTCACCAGCCTGTGGAATAATTATTGTTAATTATAATTATGGAATGTAAAACCTGTATAGTAGTACTTTAGTGCAAGAAGAGATTACCACCACCCATAGAGATTGACATATGGTAGGTAGTAGTAAGGACTCTAGTTGTCCTTAGTTGATATAAACCTGGATGTAATAATCATCATTATACTGTCAATGCTTTTTCACAGTTACCTGGCTGACCAGTGCTGGAATGGAGGCTTTATCTACATGATCATGCTACGAAGGGTCAAGCGAAAGGCTCCTCTCCCTCCCTGTGATGTAAATGGCAGTGTCAGTACCCCTATCAGCAGTGATAGCTGCGAAGACCGGCAGCAGGGCAGAGCTGCCTCTGAGCCCTCTGAAGGCTTGGTCAACTGCAAACGCACACGCAAGTTTGGTGTCATATCACGCTCGTCCTTTAACCGAGACAACAGGGGCAATACGGTCTCAGACCTTCAGAGCTGTCTTCCAGGAGATGACTCAAGTTCCATTGAGGGAAGCCCAGACACCTTTCCTCAGGTGAAGACTGGTCCCCAGCATCTACACAGTGGAGGCACTGCCACACTGCCTGCCAGATTTCACAGTCAGCTGTCAGAAGGCAAAATGGATTCTTTCAGCAGTGAATCTTCAATCCAGGTAAGACACATACAGAGCTCTAATTTAATACGCAATTACAGGGGACAAGTGAGGGGTCATACTACTCACTCTCTCACTCACACCTTCATTCTGAAGACAAAGGATTTTATCCAGAATTGGGACAAAAGATTTCAAGCAAAGAAAATTAAATGCTGAATGCAAATTTTCATATTTATTTGTGTATTTTGTTAAATTTTCTATCTATTTCTTAATATCTTGAAATGTATATCTGGGATCTAGGGCAGAATGCTTCAATGCTTCGATGGGCGGAGCCTTATTCGACTGTCAATCTAAGAGTTGCAGCTTTGCAGCAAAACAAGGATCGTACCATTTTAGCAATATGGTGGTGCTCAATGTCTGAACTACCAGTTTTCTCCCAATAAGTTAATATACAGCTGATTACAATATACATTTCAACGTTTAATGCTGTAAATAAATATGTTAAAAGAATAAAACTTTCAATAAATGTTTTTAAAAGTGCGTAAATAAATTCAAAATTGTAACCCTAACCCTGGATTGTCAGTGTGCATGTATAGGCGTGTGCGTGTGTGGTGACATAGGAAGAGGAACACTTGCTGAAGAGACTGAGCCCCAGCTTCACTGGTGTTGTGCCGAGTTGTCCGCACCTCGTGGGACTTGTGGATAATTTCACCGGTGATGAACCACACAAACAATATTTTATCGGATTTAAATAGCCGGCTATTTGAAATAGACCCGCGAGGAACCGCGACATGCATGCAGTTGTCAGCAGCACGGCATGCACGCAAAACTCACACAAGACCAGTGAATGGCAGGCGACAGAGTCTTCAAAAAGCCTCAGTTTAGCTGGAAATTTACAGTGTAAGTTGAATGAATAGAGAGTTGCAGTACTGCAGCTTCTCAAGATTAAAGCGGAGCTACCGTGTGTAACCCCCTCCCGCATTCACCATCGCCCGCACAAAAACACACGACAAGATTCGACATATCAGTCGACTATAGGCAGGACTTGATGAATAAAGGATTTCTAATTCTAATTGTGATAAAGTTAAACAATATGCATCCAGTCAAGATAAAGCATCAGCATATACAACAGAAGTATCACTGGATCTTCAGAGTCAGTATTCATCCTCCTTTGGGACACTGCATCTGAAGCGGACTGGGGATCTCATTTTTCAGCTATTGATATGAACAGTTTTTGCTTTAACTATGCATACTCTTATTTCTACGCACAGAATCTAATCGATCAGTTTAGTGTTTTGCTTGAGAAAGTGAGCACATTTACAACCACACCTGACTGACAAACCCTTAGCGGTACACAGGTACAATCACAGACAAAATGATTCCTAAATTACTTTCCAAGTTGTAGTAGGATATAGCTTTAAATGTGTTTAATTTGAAAACAAGGTAATTATTCTTTCAGAGTGAAATTTTGCCATTAATGCCTCTAGTTGTTTCTCTTGTCTCTAATCCAGAGGACCTAATGACATTCAGCTGTTATCAATGTGCATTAACAATGAACTAATGTGTTTCCCTACCAGATATTTTAATTGATTTAACTAAGCTGGTAAAAAGTCAAACAATTTCAAAGCAAATTAAACAAATCTATTAATTGCATTCAAGTGGTTTGTGCCTCATTAGGGCCCGAGCACGAACCGTGCGAGGTCCCTATTGAATTTGTAAAGATTATTAGGGCCCGAGCACGACCGTGCAAGGTCCCTATTGAATTAGCTAAGATTATATTTTTAGGGCCTGAGCACGACCGTGCGAGGTCCCTATTGAATTTGCTAAGATTATATATATCTAAGGCCCGAGCACGACCGTGCGAGGTCCCTATTGAATTTGCTAAGATTATTTTTTTTAGGGCCCGAGCACGACTGTGCGAGGTCCCTATTGAATTTGCTAAGATTATTAGGGCCCGAGCACTACCGTGTGAGATCCCTATTGAATTTGCTAAGATTATATATTTAGGGCCCGAGCACGACCGTGTGAGGTCCCTATTGAATTTGCTAAGATTTTTTTTTTTAGGGCCCGAGCACGTCCGTGCGAGGTCCCTATTGAATTTGCTAAGATTATTTTTTTAGGGCCCGAGCACGACCGTGCGAGGTCCCTATTGAATTTGCTAAGATTATTAGGGCCCGAGCACTACCGTGTGAGATCCCTATTGAATTTGCTAAGATTATATATTTAGGGCCCGAGCACGACCGTGTGAGGTCCCTATTGAATTTGCTAAGATTTTTTTTTTTAGGGCCCGAGCACGACCGTGCGAGGTCCCTATTGAATTTGCTCAGATTATATATTTTTAGGGCCCGAGCACGACCGTGCGAGGTCCCTATTGAATTTGCTAAGATTATTAGGGCCCGAGCACGACCGTGCGAGGTCCCTATTGAATTTGCTCGGATTATATATATATTTTTTTATTATTTTTTTTTAGGGCCCGAGCACGACCGTGTGAGGTCCCTATTGAATTTGCTCGGATTATATTATTATTAGGGCCCGAGCACGACCGTGTGAGGTCCCTATTGAATTTGCTCGGATTATTTTTTAGGGCCCGAGCACGACCGTGCGAGGTCCCTATTGAAT
>NW_025740392.1:0-11368 GCF_021292245.1 Micropterus dolomieu
CGGGCCCTAATAATCCGAGCAAATTCAATAGGGACCTCACACGGTCGTGCTCGGGCCCTAATAATCCGAGCAAATTCAATAGGGACCTCACACGGTCGTGCTCGGGCCCTAAAAATTCGTGCTCGGGCCCTAAAAATATATAATCCGAGCAAATTCAATACGGCCCTCACACGGTCGTGCTTGGGCCCTAAATATATATATATATATATATATATATATATATATATATATAATCTGAGCAAATTCAATAGGGACCTCACACGGTCGTGCTCGGGCCCTAAATATATAATCTTAGCAAATTCAATAGGGACCTCGCACGGTCGTGCTCGGGCCCTAAATATATAATCTTAGCAAATTCAATAGGGACCTCGCACGGTCGTGCTCGGGCCCTAAATATAATTTTAGCAAATTCAATAGGGACCTCACACGGTCGTGCTCGGGCCCTAAATATATAATCTTAGCAAATTCAATAGGGACCTCACACGGTTGTGCTCGGGCCCTAACAAGGTAATTGTAGGGGATAGAGGAAGAAGAGCACAGGAAGTGCATGTGAGATGTTAGGAGTTAGAGGTGCTCTGATGGCATGTGGTAGCTCGTTCCACCATCGTGGTGTCACAGATGCAAACAGCCGGGACTGGGATTGTTTTCTGTGAAGGGATGGCAGAGCCAGGCAGCGTTCGTTGGAGGAGCGTAGTCGCCGAGAAGGAACATAAACTTGTATTAGCTGAGTTTAGGTAGATGGGTGCAGACCCAATAGTCACTCTGTATGCAAGCATTAGTGACTTGAACCTGATTCTGGAGGCCGCAGGTAGCCAGTGGAGGTCACACAGCAATGGAGTGACTTGCGTACTTTTGGGCTGATCAAAAACTGTGTGATTGACTGTGTCAAAGGCAGCTGATAGGTCAAGCGGGATAAGAACTGAGCATTGGGCTGCAGCTTTAGCTGACCTTAGGGCTTCTTTTACGGACAAAAGAGCTGTTTTAGTAGAGTGGCCACTCTTAAAACCAGACTGATCTGGATCTAGGAGGTCATTCCGTGATAGGAATTCTGAGACCTGTTTGAAGACTGCCCGTTCGATAGTTTTGGATAAAAATGGTAGAATAGAAACTGACCGATAGTTCTCAACTTAAGTTGGGTCGAGTGAGGGCTTTTTAAGCAGGGGTGTAACCCGAGCCCTTTTGAAAGTGGTCGGAAAGGTTCCTGAAGCCAGAGAAGTATTTATCACATCAGTGATTGCCGGGACCACAGTAGGAGATATGGCTTGGAGGAGATTCTTAGGAATCGGGTCCAGTGGGCATTTAGTGGGACGGCTATGGGTCAGAAGTTCTGATACTTCGTTCTACGTGAGAGTAAACGAGGAGAGTGAAGTGCCATTGTCCTGGGAGGGCAGAAGAACAGATGTAGTAGGACTGCTACATGATAGGTTTTCCTGTGTCGGGCTCACACAGTGGGAGCTGACCAGGGGGGGAATAGAATGGTTGATTTTGAGAGATTTAGAGAATTTACTAGTTATAGCTGCCACTTTGCCTGTGAAGAAGGAAGCAAAGGTATCAGCAGACAAGTTTGTGGGTGAAGGAGGATTTAGTAGCTTTTTAAAAGTGGAAAATCATGTCCTTGAGTCAGTGGCATTGCTTATTCTGTCATTATAGAACGCAGTTTTGGCAGAACTGATGCTTGTTGAGAAGGAGGATAGGAGCAGTTGGTAGCCCTTAAGGTCGGCAGGGTCTTTGGTTTTTCGCCATTTTCTTTCTGAGAAGAAAGAGCGGTTCTGAGATCAGTACGGAGCCCACGGATGGTATCAGTTAGCCATGGGTGGGACTGTTTACAACATTACATAAAAAGTATACTCTTAATATAACAGTTTAATATCAGTATAAAATTAATATATTAATTATATGTTAGTATGTTCATAATATTTTCATATAGTAGTATACCTTGTAGTCTACCACTAGTAAAAAAGTAATTTCCGTTGGACAATACAGCAGTTTAAGAAAGGCACAGCCATCATTTATAATTTTTGTACGTTTTGTGATTCATTAAATCCTTGTACAAGAAAAATGGTCTACAACGTTATAGACGTTGGTCTGTAATTTGTTAATGTTAAGTAGGGCTGAACGATTTTGGAAAATAATCTAATTGTGATTTTTTTTAACCAGTATTGTGATTTAATATGCGATTCATTTTTAAGCTCTTTAGCTTCTGTATTATTCAAAATGGACAAGCAGTAAATCAGTGTATAGTATGACCAACACAATATTAGATAGATTAAAAATACACTGTTCTTTCTTGTATGCCAGGCCTGTGTTATGATGTAATTAGTTGATGCGTTAATTATTATGAGCAATGGTGGAGAAGAAATATCAAATTTTAATGAGAAAGATAATTTGAGTCAAGTCATGGCATTAAAAAATATGATATAATATCATCGTCGGCCTACCTACAAACCCACAGTTCAACCACCAATTAATGAGTCCTTATCTCAGTTCTAATCTCCTAGGAGTCCATCTTTCTATATCCTAGTATGCAAATAAAAAACCCTCAGTTTGAGGTTCAGTTCAAAAGTTGGCATACGAAAATAAAACCAAGTGATACCTCTCTCGTGTAATAGACAAGCTCAGTAATTCTCCAACAACACCGGAGTTCCCCCTCCCTCCTCCCCCGGAGCCTCCGAGGCAGCGCACTGGCTGTTACCAGGCTGTAACTCGGGACAGACTGGGCCTCTTTCGGACTTGTGCGTTTGGTCTGAAACGCTGTTTCACAGATATTCCCTGAGCTGACTGATGGCTGCGTGTGTGACGCAGGCGCCAAATACGCTTACCTTACTACCCGTGTATTTCTGTTGTGCATTTTTCCTGTCCTGGCCCGACGATTTCACCCACCAACACGAAGTTACCCGCGGGTGACGGTGCTACTTTCACTGACACTTTCTGTAGTGTCAGCTTCTGTCAAGCTTAAGACAACAAGTCACAGTACAGCGTAAAGTAGTGTTTCTCAATGGGGGCGGTACCACCCCCCAGGGGGCGTTCCGAGGGCAATGGGGGGCGCTGGAAGCAATATTTTGGAAAGGGGAGCGCTGAGTTGCTTTTGTGGGGCGTTTGGTTATTTGGAAATTCTAAGGCGAGTTTACACCAAAGATTCACAACAATATGAGTTTTAGGGCTGCAGCTAATGATGATTTTAGTATTCGAAGCTTCTATAGATTATTTCAACGATTCATCGATGCGTCGTTTAAGAAGTACTTTTGCTTGGCGGCCTACTGTCAAGTATTTTGTTTTTATGTATACTCGGCCATTATCTGTGCATAATAGAGAGGGGATACATCTGGAATTTCTGGAAGAGTTGGCTGACTCGACATCCACATCCAGCCAATGAGAGCAGGCAGCTACTTTTTCACCACAAAACACTTTTTACTCACCTCCAGCTCTCTCTCTCCAGCACAGACAATCCCTGCTACCTGCGTGTGCTAATGCATTCTTTACCCATATTCTTTGTCTTTGTAATTGCTATCTCTATAATAACAAACAACAGCTGTTTTGTGTGTAGGTTCGCCTCAATTCCCGTTTCACATTTCACCTGTGTTTTCTTGACAAAATGTGGTTTGGAGACCTGCGTCAGAGCCACGGTCAGCTCATGTAGTGTGTGACCCCCTGTCACCGATAGTACGTAGTGTGAACGCCACAGCGACTTCAAGACTCCCGTCACAAGACGGCAAGTTGTGTAGTCTGAACAGCACGGCCATCGGCCAATGCTGAAAGTTGTGTAGTTTGCACAAGCTTTAACCAGAGTGTCATTGCAGCCTTTGTGAAAAAAAAATCTAATTTTATCACATTGCGATAATATCGCAAATGCAATTAATCATACAGCCCTAATGTTAAATAATAACTTGTCCCTAATCATAAAAGTCATGCATAACAATGAGTTGAACATTTAGAAAGTTTACTGTAGCATGTCAACCTTTTTTTTTAATGTCTCACCCCATCCAGATGTCCGGCAGGTTGTAATCTTTGCTTGCACACTTTGCTTAAATCATTTTTGCAATTTTTGCAGTTAACACTTATCTATTTTTAGGTAAGTGAAAAACTCACTGCAGATCCCTGACAGCCCAAGCTGCTTTGTGATGTTTCCTGTCAGGATGTTTTCTTTTGCTCCTCTGTAAAAGACCAAGAGAACTGGGCACTTTGTCGTTTTTGAGCTTTCTTCACCAGCATGGAGATGTGATGCAGATTCCCAGGAACCTGGAACCTCAGCTCCACTGAGGTAGACAGTCCGGTTTAAGTCTCTGCTATCTTAAATGGTGGTAAATGATTTAATCGTGCATCTCTCCTAGACTATCCTAATCCTGACACTCGAAAAAAATGTATCAACCATTTTACAGCCACTTCTTTCTCAATGTAAGTCTATGGAGAAATGTCTCTTGGGGCCGGTGTGCGTCACGTGACGAACCTAGAAGTTGTATTTCCACGGTTTGGCCACTGTGTCAAATTGGCTTCACAGCATGGCACTCTTCCCGGGGGTTTGGTCCTGACGTGGAACCTCACTGCTTGAGACAGAACAAACAGGACTGGAAGGCCCTGCAAAGAGTGGTTTGCAAATGACTGAATATACAGTAGGCGGTGCTCTACCCTGCCTGAAGGATATTTATACCAGGTGCTGCAAGAATCAATAAGGATCCCAACCACCCAGATACTGCCCTTTTCTTCTTGCAGGAAGGTTAGGAAGAAGGTACCAGATACACCATACCAGCACTGACAGGCTCAGGAAGAGCTTCAATCATAAACTACTATAAATAAAAAGCAATGTGTTGTTTATTGGTGTGATAAATGAGACTTATTTCATTTAGATAAAATCCAATCTAGTTTCCGTCAGCAGCATTCCACTGAGACAGGTCTTCACAGGGTCTCCAATGACGTAATGATGTCCTCTGATGCGGGTGAATGCTCTGTTCTGGTGCTGCTGGAAAACAGACTAGAAACATTGCCAAACTCAAACTGGTTGTGTCAAAAACAGAACTAGAGATGATCATTCAGGCATTCACTTCATCCTGGTTAGATTACTGCAACTCCCTCTACACTTGCCTCAGCATGTCGTCCCTGGGCTGTCCACAAATGGTCCAGAATGCTGCTGCAAGGCTGTTGACAAGGTCCAGTAGGATGATTCACACCCCACCCATCCTGTCATCATTATATTGGCTCCCCATGAGGTTCAGGATTCAGTTTAAGGTTCCCATTTTTACCTATAGATCCCTGCATGGTCAGGCACTTGGGTACATCTGTGATCTGATCACCCCATATTACTACTAGGTCACTTAGGTCTTAAAACTAGGCTTACTAGCTGTTGCTCGACTAAGATGCTTTCGTTTTTTGCCTGTGAAGAAGGAAGCAAAGGTATCAGCAGACCGTCAGCATGTCATTAGGAAGTGTCTGACTCAGAGTGGCTGTTATTTCAAATGTTGTCATCAGCCATTTTTATCACCTTCACTGCACTGTAAGAGTGAAATGCCAAATCCTACTCCTCATCTTTAGGAGGAAAACAACAAGACAGAGTTCAGTGCAGTATGTGGTTCCACCCTGACCTGGTTCCGTCTGATCACTCCTGTCCACTTTCTGTTGTCTGCCCCAATCCCACAGAGAAATTGGTTATTGATTGGGGGTGGTGATGGCGCATTGGATAAGACACATGCCTTTGATGTGAGAGACCTGGGTTCTAATCCACTGTGAGACAGCACTTAACCCCTACTTGCTCCAAAGGTGTGTGACCTCTGACATTTATAGCAATTCTAAGTCGCTTTGGATAAAAGCGTCAGCTAAATGAATAAATGCAATGTATGTATGTGTTGATTATTAATATAAGGGGGGGGTGTTAGGTGAGGTAACGTTAGCTGCATTTATTGGAAGTTATATTAATTAGCCGCATGTCGTTACTACCTACTCCTCTAGTGTTGAGAACATGAGGTACAAGCTTAGACTAAACTGGTTTATAGCTCTGGCCTGTATACGTATGTTACATCCTGACAGTAACATTATAATTCTGAAGTTTTCTGGTTGTTTGGACGGTGGTGACCATGGAGGAGGTTAGAAAAGCAAATTAGGGATGCAAACTAGTCCTTTTAAGCTAATGACGAGAAGCTTCTTTTGGATTTAATATGCAAATGAAATGCTTGGTTATTCTACAGAAGGGAGGTGGTTCTCATGTTGCATGTTTTTTATGTTAATTTCTACAAATAAATGTAAAAAGCTGTAAAGGAAGACATAAAATGTAAACATGTACAGTCCTATCTGTAATGACTCTGAGGTCATATCAACAGGGTTTCCCTGCTGTTAAAAGGTGGTGAGGCCTAATTTGCTCTGCCATAGTTTCAAAATGAACCGAAAATATTTTTTACACATATCACAATAACATTTCAGACCTCTAACGTTGTGTTTTGTGGGCGCTGCTGTAACCTCTCATGCTCACACACTTATCTGATCTGACAACCACTTTTCTTTTGCGGTAACTACAGTAACGTTAACAGTCTGTTTCTGTCACTCGTTTGTGAGAAGGTGATTAAGATAGCCACGCCTAAATTTGGAGTGCACACTTATTAAAGCCTTTATGGTAAATCCACTGAAACGGACCAGTGCGAGCTGACAGGCAGGTTAGCGACTTTATCCTGTCATTTTCTCTCTTTACAAAGACAAGTGTTGCAGTATGAGAGTCCTACCTGAAGTCTTCATTTTACGCGATACGAGAACAACATACAACAATATTTATCAAACTGGGTTGGACTTGATGAATTTAGCATGAGGATACACACACATGTGACAACGTGTGGTTTTCAAAATAAGGTGTCTATACAGTATGGAGATCAGATATTCACAGAAAGCTTTTAGCCTCTTAATTTTGCACCAAATTAATGCATTTAACTTTAAAATGTCCAAAATTTTCCCCGAGAGGATCCGAGGCCCATCCACCATAGTCTCTTAAAATCCTGTGCGAAACACTGTAATGCAAGTATACTTGTAGGGCACATGTCACACATAATGGTCATTCAGAGTGATATACATATTGCATTAAAACATGAAAGAAGAAATACCACATAACACATTGTATGGTTCGTTGCATTACTTCTGCATGGCACAGACCCAGAATAATGCACATGTATATATCTGTAACGTTGTTCTTCCATTCCATATTTATATATTTCTGCATTTATTTATGTTGACTGTATGTTTGTCTACGTGTAGCACCTTATAATCACAGCAAATTCCTCATATGTGTAAAACACTACTTGGCAATAAAGCTCCTTCTGATTCTGATGTCAACACTTCTGTTTCTGTTGAACTTGTCCAATCTAATGAGACATCTAGGCCTAACTTACCGAATATTTACTTGCCTCCAGACTAACTGACACCATGTCAAAATTGTTACAGCAGCTAATGTGGCTACTCACACAGGCTGGGCGGCTTTGGACTCATGTTGTAACACTGAGGGACAGTCAGGAGAAACGGTTTGAATGTTAAGCCTCATTTGAAGCCAACTAAATAACCAGAGTAGTAGGTTGGATGCTGGTAACTGTTCATGTTGCTTTTTTGTGGAACTTTATTCTGCAGAGGTAGCTCAGCTAGTGTTAGCTTTGTTGTCCTTTGTTGTGCTTGGTGATCCTCGCTGGTGTTTGTGTGTGTGTGTTGCTGCTGTTTTTTTACTGGATAGATATGCCCTGAAGGTAACGATACAACTATGTGTGAAAACTAAATGGTCAAACTGCAGGAATGAATTTGTCACGGTAAATCCAACCTCTATATGACTCAGTTTGAAGTTTGCTCTGTGCTCAGAGCTAGGATCATCACAGAACCTGAACACAGTCTGTTGTCACTAGTTGTTAGTCTGCCCCTTCATCTAGACTGAAAGATTCCCTGTAGTAGTGTCACACCAAACCGGACTGTTGTCCTTTCTCTTACCTTCTACAAAAGACAAGATCTCCCACCTTCACTGAAAAAGAAATGCACACTGCTGCATCGACTTCTGTTTCAGTGACATTTAGCAGGTGCACCATGCTTCTAAAATAAAATCTGCTTTGATATTAAGTGCCAACCAATGCAAGTGTCTGTGGACATACAGAGATGTCCACATCTCATACTGTGTGTAAAGTGTAAAGCGCATTGGTATACAGTATCCAGCTTCTTCAGGCACTGGTTAGGTGCATTCATAAGGAGCAGATCACTGTAATCCAATAAAGGAGGTCCGAAATTAAGTGTTTCCTTGCCCGGTGGGAGAAAACAGGACTTATTTCTAAAAAAAACAACTTAAAAACTTGTTGCAGCCTGGAAACAAGGTTTTCAATGTGTGTTTATTGACTAATTCTTATCAGTAATAATACCTAAATACTTACATATGTTGTTACCATTTAAAATTCAACCACTTGAGCAGTTGAGATCTGAGAAAGATGTTAACAGTGCCTGAAGGGGATGAGCAATACATAACTGCATTAGCTGCAGAAAGATAGAGCATAGCATTTGATAAATGATCACAAAGATTTTTTACATATATGGAGAATAGCAGAGGTCCTAGTATGGAACCCTGGTGCACGTCTTTTGATACAGAGAGGGAGAAAGAGGGAGACTAGCAAGCTGACAATTGTGTTCTAGCTGACAATTAATTTGAAAACCAACTTATATGACTTTATATCCTCGCTGTGACAGAGCACACAAACACCGGAAACACACCTGTTACCTGCCCAGTATATTGCTGTTAACCAGAAACATCTCAGCTACACCTTATTTTTACACACAGCATCCTCTATATCATTGTCACTGGCCTCCATGCTGTGCTGATGTGCTTGAAACAAGCACAAAGGCAAACTTGTCTACTGGCAACAGGAAAGGTGTCAATCACTTATTTTTTAACGGGCTTTCCAAGGGCTTTAGCTAAAACACACAGCCTAATTTAGAGACGGGCCTGTAGTTAACAACTGAAGGATCCCCTCCTTTCAGCAAAGGGAGCAAAGGCACATTTCTATATGTTAGGATTCTCATTGTTGGAAAGGGTCAGAATCAGAGGTTCAAAGGTAAAGTCAGCAAACTTGAGAAAGTAAGGATCAAACTTATCAGGACCTGTGGATTTGTTAGGAACCATCTGCTTTATGGATCTTTGGGCCTCTGTATATAATCTTTATATATAACATTTGTTATTGTGGGTAGCATTAAGGGAATTACAACATGAAGTTGTTATACAACCCTGTATTGTAAAATGATAAATACATCTTCCTTGTACCTTGCATCAAGATGACTACAATTGAATGGTTGAACTATAGAATTGATTGGGGTGGTGAAGAGGGGGCCCTCTGCTCATTAGGCTATTTTGGACCTGGATGTAAAGACTCAAATAAGAAACCAAAAGAAACAAAATGTTCATTAAAGTAGTTAAGAATGGGTGATTTATCAGAGTTCATCAGTCTTTTACAATGTAGGCTGGCACCTCATTTGTGATTACACTCCCAAATGACGATTTTATTACTTTCCAAAAGTTCTTTAGTTATCAGTAGTTTTAGAAAAGTAGAACTTCAGAAAAAGATTTTGGAGCCGTTTAAAAAGCCTGTCAGCTTGGGACATGGATTTTCTGGCCTAAGCCCAGGCAATGTCCCTTTCTTTTAGTAGACTGGATCGCTGAGGGGAAAACCAAGGATTCTTTCAGCCTTTCACTCTAAATTTGTGGAAAGGAACGTCTTTATTTAGAATTTTAGTAAGAGTATCATGAAATTATTTAACTTAGCTTAGCTTGCATGTTAGATTTGAACAAGTTGAGCTATCCAATTGTTGAGTAAGATGAAAAGGTAGATGTCAGAGACCGAGGACAAGCAGTCCCAGTCAAAACCTCCAGCACGGAGAATCTCTTTAACATCATAGGTTGATAGTTGTTTACTAAACCGTGAGTAAGCCTCCCTGCCTGCTGGGGGGGTGGGGTCTGTTACAGTGCCTACAACCTACAGCAGTGAGAAAATGGCCCTCAACAGGTTCCAGTTTTAAGGCAAGAAGTTCAGATTGTCTGCTGAGATATACTGATGACAGGATGGTAGCATTATATAAATAGCAACGCCACCACCATTTGGATAAAGAAATTAACAATAACATTATTTTCATAATCAGTGAATTTGCGAAATGTTAAATGTTCACATATTTTATACGCATCACTTACTAAAATCTTATAAGAAGAGTCATATACATGGGTTGTTGGCTGATACTGATAAGCCTGATGAATTGGAGAATCCTTTTGTTCTTGACATCACTGAATAATTTTTTGCATACATTAATGATAAATGACATCAGCGTAGTACAACACAACAGCACAGCATCCAAACATAATACATGCAGAATTTTAGATAAGCAGTTATTTGTCATGGTCTAGTTTCCCTGTTGGCTGTGAATTCCTGTCACGGTGATTAATCCTCCCCTCTCCTCCCCCGGTCTCCTCCGCCTCAGGCACAGGGACTTTTGGACGAGTCTTCCTGGTCAAGGACAAGAAGAACAGGGCCTTCTACGCCCTGAAGCAGATGAAGATCCCCGATGTGATCCGACTGAAGCAGGAGCAGCATGTCCACAACGAGAAGGAGGTGCTGACAGAGGTCAACCACCCCTTCCTCATCCGACTGTGAGTCTGCCCACAAACACACCGGGTAGAGGCAGGGGTCAAAGTTCACTGTCTGACTGTGCATTCTGAGTCATTGATTCCAATTAGAATTAAAGCTGCAAGCAGCATTGGGCGGGCCCTCGCACTTGTAAGCGCGTCCGGGTGTGAGCCAGCCGAGTTGCACATTCTGGAGCTCTGCCGGTGCGGCTGTGAATTTGCTACGCGGTTCCGACGCCGCATGAAGGTGCTATATGTCACTTCCTGTGTCCCCTATGTGGAGCTACATAGCACTTGCCGCTATGAATATAAATCGGTATTGGCGTGTAGATGTCTTCGGGGTGGGACAGTTATCAAGCACATAAAGTTTGGTTCAGATGTGAGCATGTACACTGAAGTTACAACAACGTCCTGTGTCATGGCGAAGACTTGATCTTTGACGCCACGCCACGGACACGCCCATTGACGAAAACTCGCAAATAGCACAACTTTTCATCTTCAATGCCTTTAGAAGGCACAACAGAAATTTGAAGTCGGTCGGACTAAATCCCTAGGAGGAGTTCGTTAAAGTACGAAGTGTGTAAATCATCCAAAATTTGACGTAAAATTCAAAATGGCCTACTTCCTGTTGATTTTAGGGCATCGCTCCAAGAGGCTTTTTTGTGCGTCTGGACAAGATACACGTACCACAGAAAATTCGTGCACGTAGGTAAAACGTGCGGCGGGGGCTGCTTCGTTAAAAGTCACTTCCTGTTGCCAGCAGGTGGC
>NW_025740393.1:0-8906 GCF_021292245.1 Micropterus dolomieu
GAGCGTGCAGCTTGTATAACAGTGTAAAGTAGTGAGCGTGCAGCTTGTATAACAGTGTAAAGTAGTGAGCGTGCAGCTTGTATAACAGTGTAAAGTAGTGAGCGTGCAGCTTGTATAACAGTGTAAAGTAGTGAGCGTGCAGCTTGTATGACAGTGTAAAGTAGTGAGCGTGCAGCTTGTATAACAGTGTAAAGTAGTGAGCGTGCAGCTTGTATAACAGTGTAAAGTAGTGAGCGTGCAGCTTGTATAACAGTGTAAAGTAGTGAGCGTGCAGCTTGTATGACAGTGTAAAGTAGCGAGCGTGCAGCTTGTATGACAGTGTAAAGTAGCGAGCGTGCAGCTTGTATGACAGTGTAAAGTAGCGAGCGTGCAGCTTGTATGACAGTGTAAAGTAGCGAGCGTGCAGCTTGTATAACAGTGTAAAGTAGCGAGAGATAGAATCAGATATTTACAAACATGTGAGGGGTGGACTCACTTTGTGAGATACTGTATATGCACACTGTATATGTGTGGAGGCACCGCAGGGATCAAGTGAACTGCTGTTGTGTAAAAGCTGATGTGTTTTCTGTCTTTCAGATTTAATAGTGGGAGTGTTTGGAGCAGACAAAGCTGTTTTATACAGGTAATCATCCTGTGTGTTCACCCCTGCTGGAGGAGTTTAATGAGCGAGGCCACCTCTGATATCAAAGCGCTGCTGTTTTCTCCTCCCGACTTTACAGAAGCCGTTAGGAACCACTTAACCCTTTCAGCCCAGAGTCTCGTTCTCCTGCTAATTTATTTATCCCCCTTCACTGCAGCGAAATTTTAATAATTATTGTACTACCACTCAAAAGTTTTAAAAACACCCGCCATATTTGTAGTTCTTCTGTAAATCTAAGTAGTTCAAGTCCAGTGAAAAACCTTTAATGGAACAAAGTCAGCAGCAAAAGTTAGTTTACGATAAGAAAACAACATCTAAAATTAACAATTAAATAAAGGAGTTTTGTTCATTATTTCTCCGTAGGATCAACTGATGACCAGCTTCTCTGTCTTCCCTCATTAATATTATATATAATAGATGTAATACAGTCCAAATAAAGCTTCTGATGGAGTACTAACAGGCTGCTCCAAGCTGTTTACTTTCCTTCCACTGCTGCAGAATAACTGAAAGTTGTGAAATAATGAACAAAACTCCTTCATTTAATTGTTAATTCTAGATCTGAGAGTGTCTGTTTTGGTGACTTTGGTAACTTTTGCTGCTTACTTTGGTACCATTTAAGGTTTTTGACTGGACTTAAACTACTTATTTTCACATAAGAACTACAAACATGGCGGCTGTTCTTAAACTTCTAACTGGTAGTGTGTTATCCATCTTCTCAGAGAAAAATCTATCCACACAGACAATGATACACACGGCATTATGGGAACTGTAGTTGCACTCAATTATTCTGAAAATAATAAATTATTATCATAATAAGTTTTCCTCTATTTTTATCATGCAGGGGTTTTTTTTTGAATGGAGCAGCTGAGGCCTGAAATTAATTTATATAAATGTCTGTATTTATTGGCAGTTGACTTAAAACTAATTTTTAATGATGCATCTCATTCATTTCTGACTCCTGCTCTCTGTGTTGTAATGCAGCTGAATTCATCCTTTAGCTGCTCTCAGATTTGTCTGAGGGATGAAATTTAAACACTACGTTGACCAGCAGTCCGTTAGCGAGCCGCTGAGCTGCAAAGTGAAATAAAACTGTGTGTGTGTGTGTGTGTCAGAGCTCGACCAGTCATCAGTGTGAACGCCACGTTAGACATCACGCCTCAGATCATCAACCCAGAGGAGAAGACCTGCACACTTCCTGGAACAACCACTCATGTGTCCTGGTGAGTCTGTCCTGACTGTTCTCTGAACAGTGATCATGAAGCGATGTGTTTCTTTTTGCTTCCTTTCTCCGCCCTGTCTGAAAAAACATCTTTACACATGAACACACGCGCGTGCTTTTCTGTGGATGATTGAAATTGTGATATCGTCTGAAAAGAAAACAAAAAGGGAGAAAGGGAGAGTTCAGGTGCAGGAAGCTCTGACTGTGTAAAGGAAATGTTGACACAGCTTTTATCAGCATGCCCTCCCCGTATATCAAGTCTTCCATTTGTTATCGTAGTTGTGTTTTAAGTATAAATTAAGGG
The DNA here is from genome assembly GCF_021292245.1 of Micropterus dolomieu. Lineage (NCBI taxonomy): Eukaryota > Metazoa > Chordata > Actinopteri > Centrarchiformes > Centrarchidae > Micropterus > Micropterus dolomieu. Next base: position 2,164 of record NW_025740393.1, read on the forward strand.
TTAACCCTATTGTTTGGGTTTTTTTGTCAGTGCTGGAAGAAGAACATTTTTCCGCCATTTAAAATCTTTTGAAAAATTCTGTCACTACTCCGGATCTCCGACTGCCACAAAATCTTCGGTAGATCATATTTGGACCAAGCTGATCAAAAGTTGCGTAAAGTTTGTTGATATCTCATTTGGCTTTCAAGATATTGACTAAAACGTTTAGAAAGGGGTGTGTCTCAGGACATAAACAGACAATAATCGGCAACAGTTTGTCCACTCATCACAAAACTCACAGGATATGTTCACATAAGTGCCTGAGACATGAGCCCTGAAAGTGTAATTCAAATTAAAGGGGGCGCTACAAGTGTATCACACAAATTAGACAATATAACAGATGTTAATTCTCCAATCATCACACTAACGTGCAGGATATATCCTCAGAAGTAACTGGAACATGTTCTAATAATACTAATAATAATAAAACATTTTATTTATAGGCGCCTTTCTGAACACTCAAGGTCACCTCACAAAACACAATAAAACAGTACAGCAATAATCGATAGAATTAACAACTATAATTACAGTGAATAAAATCAGGGTACAAAACAACTGGAAACAAAGATTGCTGTGATCACGTGGGATATTTAAAAAGATGTGTTTTCAGGCGGGATTTAAAAACGGAAAGCGAGTCAATGTTGCGGATGTCTGGTGGAAGAGAGTTCCAGAGACGAGGGGCAGAGAGACGGTCGGAGGCGATTAATGTTACGTAAATGAAAGTATGCAGACCGAGTGACATTATTAATGTGAGCTTGAAGTGAAAGTGTGCAGTCTAGGATCACACCCAGACTCTTGACCTGAGGGGAGGGGAAAACTGTGGAGTTGTCAATGGTAAGAGAAAAACTGTCAGATTTAGTCAAAGTGGATTTGGTGCCAATGAGGAGAACCTCCGTTTTGTCACTGTTAAGTTTGAGGAAGTTGCAGGAGAACCAGGATTTGATTTCAGTTAGGCAATCAGAGAGGGAGGTGGGTGGGAGAGATGTGGTAGGTTTGGTGGACAGGTAGAGCTGGGTGTCATCTGCATAGAAGTGGAAACGGAGGTTAAATTTACGAAAGAAAATTTGTGAGAGTTTCATTCAAATCGACCAATAGGGGACGCTATAAATGCAAGAAATGGATGAGGCATAAAGTAAATGAGACTATGGCTGCTTCTCAAGTCTCTTATTTGTCTTTTCATCGCTCCTCACTTGAACCGGACCTTGTTCCGCTCCGCCGTCTTGCAGGCCGTCCCAAAGCTGTTATTTGTGCTCCAAGGAGCTCTGAGCGAGGATACACCAGTGCATCCTTCACGGAAGTCTTTTACTGACCGACACGCCCCCTTATTGGATAGCTGTTATATTGATTGGAAGCTGCAGCTGATCGGACTGATCTGAAACATCAGAACAGATAACATTAAACTCAAGTGTATCGCTGTCTTGTTAAAATTGTTCATTGTAGGTCTGAACAACAAAGGCCCCACACACAGCTTTATTTATTTATTAGAAAGAGTTTTATTTCTTTTATTTCTCCCGTCAACTTTTATTATGGAGACAATTAAAGTCAGAGAGAGTCGGAGAGTCGGTCAGCAAGAAATTTCTATTCAGTCACACGTGAGGCTGCTCATTCCTGAGTTTAGTCCAAACAGAATAAAATATAGTAAACACGCAAGGAGTCGGACACTAAACTGCTAAAGTCTCTAATGAAGCGAGCAAAGCATCTGACGGAAGCAGCCGGCGGCTCCGCGAGTAAAATCAGCTGATGAAAGAATGAATGAAAGCTGCTGCTACGCTAAAACAAATTATTGGATTGATACGATGGAACGCAGCGATCGATCGGTGACGAGTGATGTGACCTGCAAAAAAACTCTATGCAGTCGTGTTTAAGGACATCAGAAGAGGAAATAAACAGGAAGCCTAAAACTGAGCGTCATCTCTGATACAAGTTACATCATTTCAATTTCCCTCAAACATTTAACCTAATAAATCCCAAGACAGCATGATCATACTCTGGGTTATTCACTAACGCATCAGAATCAATAAATCTAAATGAAGATAATATCAGCATCGTGCCTCTGAGCAGGACAAACAGTAGCTAAATACTTTTTCATGGGCAGGTGTTTGATAAAAGAGAATCCTGCTGCACTGAGAGACTGTGAGACTTTATTAGTACCAACCTTTTTATATACAGTCTATGGTACCATCACAGTGCACATGTATGTAGACACAAACGCTAAAAGTCTCGTCTCATTTCCTCGTCCCGTCTCTCCCGGTTTGGAAAAGACGCCAGTGAGGGAAACGTGGATGCAGTTAAGAGACTTGAGAAGCAGCCTATAACTCGACATCAACATTCAGCCAATGAGAGCAGGCGGCTTCTTTTTTTTAATACAAAACGTTCTTTACTCCCCTCCAGACCGAGTCGTCGGGGTCGTTGTCAGCTTGTCTTCATGCTAAGCTAACCGTCTCCTGGCTGTAGCTTCATGTTGAACGGGCAGATGTGAGCGTGGTGTCGATCCTTTCGTGAATCTCTGCCACTTACTTTTTCAGCTGTTATTTTCAGAGACGCAGAATCTAATTCTGTCATCTAACGCCGACTCCTTCCTCTCTCCTTGGTGACGCTGCAGCTGAGTGTCTGTGTGTGTTTTCCAGTTTTACGGTGAAGTACTGTCTGAAGGCCAGCGGCACCGGAGCTCCGGCTGTTCTCAGTAAGCAAAACGCCGCCTGCAGCAGTGACACACATGAAGACAGCTGACCTTTGATCAGTACAGAGCCACGTGTCCACGCTGACGATTGTGGTTCTGCCGCTTTCAAGACCGCTTCATGATCTCCTCTGTGTTTGGTCTCCCCCCAGATTTCCGTGTGGACCTGACGTTGGACCGCCTGAAGCAAAAGGAGGCGACTAAACGCGTCCTCTTCCTGCACAGTCGGACCTTTCAGTACTCAAAGAACATGGCGGTGTCCAACAGCAAAACCCCGACCTGCGAGGAGCAGTCCGTCTTCCTGCGGGTGAGAAATGGCACATTTTAAAATGAAAGAAGAAGAAAGTTCGAGCACCAGCGTGTCAAAACTGAATTATAATATATTTCTGTGAAACACATGAAAACACCACAACATTTTAACTGGTTTGCATTTAGAACAAATAACAACAGATTATGTCATTATGACATTCAAGTCGAAGTGTTTCCAGGTGTTTCCAGGTGTTTCCAGGTGTGGGGAGTGTTATAAAGCCTTCGGTGTCTCAGAGGGAGCTGTGTGACGTATGATAAATGTCCTCGAGTGATGTCACTTGAGTCGGCGTCGGCTGAAGACTACGAGTCTGAAACTAATCTGTTGGTGAGAAGTCAGAAAGACGTGATCTCACAGACTCTGCAGCTGCTGCATTAGCCTCTGCTGGCATAACACCCCCCCCCCTATATGTGACACACAACTGTCAGAGGCAGACTTGCATTGTGGGTAATGTAGGCGGCAGGTTTTGAAAAGGAAAAACAGTGTGTGAAATGCACCGCACGGTACCAGCTCCACTCGCCTTTGTTTGGTTTTTCCACTGTTTCGTATCACCTCCGTCAAGGTTCCAAGCGAGCGGAGGGAAACTAAAATGTGACGTGAAAACAGGACAGGCTGCTGATTGGTCAGAGAGAATATTCACTATTCACTGCATCATCATTCGCGCCAGACAGAGGCCAGCAACAGTTTTATATTTTACAATTTTCATACGTTATTTCATCACTAAATCCACTTCTGAGATGTTTTGAGATGAGAAATCAGCTGAGTAGATTTCGAATATTGACAGTTTTAGGAGAAGTGATGGCCGAACAAAAATGTGCTTGAAGGTTTTCAGAGTTGAGGAGCTCCGCAAGTGGCTGCGGGGGGAAGCCTGCGGCGATCCGCGGGAGGAGCGTGTGAGGCCGGCCAAACTGAGACCGAGCCAAGACCAAGACCAGTTCCCCACATTACACGACACACAATAAAATGTGGAACGAGAATTAAGTGCTAATTCATTCGTGATTTAAATTAAATGAATTAAATCTTTATTTCTTTATTCTTTCTTTCTAAGTGGCGGTAAAAGTTAATAACGTGGTCCCAGCCGTCTCAGTAAGGTCGCACTGCAGAATTTACAGCCACATCTTCTCCTCTCTGCCTCATTCACTTTCTTGGAGTGAAGGGCGGCGGGGACAGCAACCGTTAACGGGAACAACACATGATTTATTAGGTTTTACATCCAATCAAAGTTGGGATGTTAACAAATAAATCAGACAATGCAAAAGCAATTTATTGATATTCCCAAAGTTACGGTCTTGACTGGTCTTGAAATAAAATCCCGAGTCCTCAATGTCTGAAACCGACACCATCAAGAAGAGGTCTTGAGACCGGTCTACAACACGAGTGTGAAATTAAAAAGAGGATATCTCTGTTCTGCTGCGTAGATTTTGAGCGTTTATCTTTTAAACGATGAGTCTACATGTCGATATCATCAGCTGTTGTGAGCTAAATCTGTAGCTGCGTTTATAACAGCTGAAAAATGGCAATTAAAAAATAAACAGAGAGACGGATCCTTCAGTCATGTTATGAGTGTTGTCCTTGCATCTCTTGTCCACCAGAGGGCGCTCTGCAACACAAAACACAGCAATCAGCTGGACTTAACCTCAAAGCTCTATTTATAAAAATGAAAAGGTGTATTTTTTTTAATCTGCATGATGTTTCAGTGAGGTCTCGCAACTACACACAACACATGTTGGGGAGAATCTTTGTTCTTGTTATGAAAAACAGGATTTTACAGCAAGAGCTGAAGTGTGTTTCCGTCTCTCTCCCAGGACGACCGTGAGTTTCGGGATAAGATCACTCCCATCTCCGTGGCCATGGAGTACAGTCTGGACTACCAGCTGGCTGCAGACCCAACCGGACTGCTGCCCATCCTCGACATATCGGCCCCGACCGACGTCACCAAGCAGGTAGCGCCTCGTGTGTCCCGTCTGTGAAGCGGTTTCACAAAGACTGTTGCTTTCTGTTGTTTGGTCTCTTTATTCTTCTTCTCTCTGTTCCCTCAGGCTCACATCCTGCTGGACTGTGGAGAGGACAACATCTGTAAACCGGACCTGAAGCTGTCGGTGAAGAGGTCTGCGATATTCTGTCGTGAAGTGGCGCTTTATAAACACACTTTAATAGAAATAAAAAGCCACGTCTGTGTTTTATCTCCATTAAAACCACACTTGCGTAGTTGAACCAGGACTCAAACATTTCAGGACAATTAGAACTAATGCATAAATAATAATGTATACATAAGGTGATGTTTGTCTGAGTGTTTATTGTGCGTGTTGTCATTCTTTGTGTTGCTGCAGCGACCGGGAGCAGATCTACATCGGCGACGAGAACGCTCTGACTCTGGAGATCAGCGCTGAGAATCAGGGAGAGGGAGCCTACGAGGCCGAACTCCACGTCTACCCTCCACAGCAGGCCGACTTCACCGGCGCCGTCCGCAGTCAGGTGACTCCCTCGCGGCTTTAAGGTTCCTCTGAACGGATGTCAGTACTGAGGTCTCGGGTTACCTTCAGTGACTCGTTCACAGAACCTGTCGGTGGCTTTAGTTCGACAGATAATAACAGTCACAGACGGGTTCAGGTTCCTTTTATTGTCAACCAAACTTCAACCAACCCTGTCGGAGCAGAACAAGCAAGAGAAACATGACTACAAAATATGAAGAGTTTGAGTTAAACTAAAATATGGTTTTAAATATGAAAATAAAAAATATATAAAGTTGCAGATTACTATAATCTATAAAACAGCAGATATTCCACAGTACAGAAACAGCTTGTTGTTTGCAGCTTGTGATTTTTCAGACCTCTGAATGTCTTTCTGCTGTGATGGTTACAGACCAGTGCCTGGCCTTCACGTAGATTATATCAACCAGTGTCTGAGATTTTGTTTGGGCGGCAACAAAATAACAGCTGCAAGCAGCGATTTGTGGGTTCAAGCCTTTTTTTCACATCAGAGACATGAAAATAATTTCACACACCTGCTTTAACATTGTTACATTGCAAGATGTGTAACTGCTGCACAAACATTTCATTCCACGTCCAGTTATTGTGCAGTTGTAGCGCCCCCCAGTGGTCGATTTGAACCTTTCGGGGCGCGTCTCAGTTACTGATGAGGACGTATCCTTAGGGCTGGCCAATAAAACAATAATGAGAATTATCACAATGTAATTTTCCTCAATTACAATTTAATAAATATTCAATATATCGTCAATAAATATTTGGTTTGATTCATTTGAATCACGGACAAATGACAAAAGATTTACTGATTGTTGACAAAGATTTTATCGTAATAGTTTTACTAGTACTACTTTAATAGAATATGTTCTACCTCAGATTTGACCAGAAATAAAAGTTTTAAAATAATTAACCTTCTGGGGTCGTATTACAGAAAGTTCCTATCCTAGCTGCTTGGTAACCATGGTAATAAGGAAAAAGGGCGTTACAGATGAACAGTTCCTCAGTCAGCGTTCATTTCCTAACTTTAGATAAGAAAAGGGCGGCTGTGGCTCAGGAGGAAGAGCGGGTTGGCCGTTAATCGGAAGGTCGGCGGTTTAATCCCCGGCTCCCCCAGGCTGCGTGTCGAAGTGTCCTTGGGCAAGATACTGAACCCCGAATTGCCCCTGGTGGCTGTTCCACCAGTGTATGAATGTTAGTTTCTGTTTGAGCACTTAGGCTCAGTGTATGAATGTGTGTG
>NW_025740394.1:0-7604 GCF_021292245.1 Micropterus dolomieu
CGAGTGGTTATTTCAGTCAAAGTTGCTCTTCTATCAGCTTGAATCAGTCGGCCCATTCTCCTCTGACCTCTAGCATCAACAAGGCATTTTCGCCCACGACTGCCGCATACTGGATGTTTTTCCCTTTTCACACCATTCTTTGTAAACCCTAGAAATGGGTGTGCGTGAAAATCCCAGTAACTGAGCAGATTTTGAAATACTCAGACCGGCCCGTCTGGCACCAACAACCATGCCACGCTCAAAATTGCTTAAATCACCTTTCTTTCCCATTCTGACATTCAGTTTGGAGTTCAGGAGATTGTTTTGACCAGGACCACACCCCTAAATGCATTGAAGCAACTGCCATGTGATTGGTTGATTAGATAATTGCATTAATGAGAAATTGAACAGGTGTTACTAAAAATCCTTGAGGTGAGTGTATGTTGTTAGTCCTCTGGAACATCACATAGAAGTATTTTACTAATCTGACGCAGCGATCAGCAGGACGACATCATTTGTCTGAGTTTTACTGTTACAAATCTGTTTTGGGATGTCACAACTTAAGGTTTGGTTAGGGACAGGGAAACATTGTGGTTTGGGTTGAAATTAATGCTTATTTAATTTAGGTGACCTTTGTTGTCATGGTTATGCAAATAATAACCACTTTGTAACGATTAGTGACGACGGCAGGCATGATTTGAAGCAAGATTGACTTGTTGTTCCAACTTTGTAGAAAACAGGAAGTGAACATGGTTTCCGGTGTGAAAGTGTGATGTTTTATTAAACCACCTCCCTCTGGTGAATATGTCACCTTACCTTCTTTGTTCCCGGCATAATTTCTCCAGCAGCAAGAATACGCTTTGCAACAAGTGAGCAGTCTTTAACAGACTGGAAGTGGTGACGACAGGTGGTGGGCGGCAAACACACATGAAAGATAACCTGAGATTTTACAGAGTACACAGATTGTAAATAAAACAATTACAAATTCCACTCCTTCCAACGTAACAAGTAGCAAAATAATTACATTAAACTTTAAATATTCTTTTCCACACACATACATAAGGTTTGAAACTCACCACTTGTGCTGGCAGACGTCTGGCAGACGCTCAACAACACTGAAACAACAGTCAATGGCAGATCACAGTTTAAAAATAGACATACGGCAAAAAAACCACAAAGCTCATATCCTGTTTGTCTCATTAAAGGTAGCTTCATGTTCACCATGAACAGACAGCTGCATGAAGGAGCATCAGGAAAGATTTTTATCAAAAGACTTTGACTTCAGTTCAGTAGGAGTTTCATCACTCACCTTTTCTTGTATAGGTGAAACTGAAGAAATGTCTAGGCTGGTTCTGTCCAAAGGCAACATAATCCACCTGTCAGGAGGTGTAAATTGATGCATTGTGGATGTACTGGAGGATGTGTGCAGGACTATTTCTTGGCTGGGAGCAGCGGCATCTTGTAGTCATCGACTCCTGCCAACCTACAGTGATGACAAAACTCCAAAAAATAACACAACGAGAGATGTTTTCTTGTTTAATGTCTATGTACGAACACTGAACAAAATTATCAGCGCAACACTTGTTTTTTTTCCACCGAATTCATCATGAGCTGAACTCAAAAGATCTAAGAATTTCTCTATGTACACAAAAAGCCTATTGTGTACATAGAGAAAGTCTTAACGGCTCTGATTGTAATCATAACGTTAGTTAAATGAAATCTTACAGTTGCAAGTCCTCATTGTAGAGAGTCATGTTGTATTAGATGCATTCAACAGCAGCTCACTGTATCATAGATGGCATGATTTATACCGATGATGAGAAATGGTTTCTCGTAGCTTTAGTTAGAAGAGTGCTGGTACAACGATAAACTAGATGTGAATATGCTACATTGGAATAATGGCAGATTATGTGTAAAGTGAAATACGCATGCTTATTCTCTCTGTTTACAGATGGCTGAAAAAGTTGCACATTCCAGCAACAAACATTTATTGATATGCAATTGTTTACATCTTCAGTTTTTGAGACTGTAATCTATTTTATTAACATAATCCATTTAGGAAAAGGTTTTACAGCCCACAAACATACCAGCTTTCAATATCGTCCTGTTCTAAGTGTTGTTACTACAGTAAAGGGGTGTACTATCCAAATCATTCTCTAAATCTAAATATCGGCTCATAAATCGGCTCTTTTTTACTTTAATATTGGCATCAACATCGGCCCCAAAAAACCCATATCGGTCGGGCTTTAATATATATTATGAACAACAGAGGAAGAAGGAAGAGGAGTAGGAAAATGAAACCAGAAACAGTGATAAGTGCAGGGCTGGGTAGGGAATTATCCATAGATAGAAAAAGAAAATGGATTATTGTTAGTCATATTTATTCCTGATGTTCTTCTTGTGCGTGTGTAGCTGTACAATCAGTACAAGCAGAGTCAGGGTCCAGCACAGGGAAGCTGATCCAGATAGGCCTACTCAGAGCTGAAACTGATGGTTTTATTTTTTTACACACACACACACACACACACACACACACACACACACACACACACACACACACACACACACACACACACACACACACACACAGCTCTATTTTATGAGACTGCATTGTAGTTTTTGATTATATTTAACTATTTTAACACTCTGACTCAGGCTTGCTTGACCTGGTCTTGTTCAGTGAAGTTGTACCTTGCCTATAAAAACACTACTATTGAGGCTGACACCCGAGAATATGTGGCTGCCTGCAGCGTTAGGAGTAAGGCATCTCACTGCCCTCCAGCAGGCCAACTCTTTCCACTGCCCATGCCTGGATGGCCTTGGTCACACATCGCCTCGGACTTTGTGACAGGGTTGCCCCCTTCCCAAGGTAATGATAAAATGCTTACCATTGTGGATCAGTTCTCCAAGTCTGTACATTTCATTGCCTTATCTAAGTTGCCTACAGCCTGTGAAACTGCAGACCTCCTTACCCGGCGCGTCTTCCGTCTACATGGGATTCCAACGGACTTAGTCTCTGACAGAGGACCGCAATTCACATCCAAGGTCACATCCAAGGTAGAAGGAGTTTTGTCATTTACTAGGAGCAACAGTGAGCCTTTCCTCTGGTTTCGGATGGTCAAGCGGAGAGGGCGAATCAGGACTTGGAAGCTGCCCTGCGCTGTGTTACGGCCGCGAATCCGAGCACATGGAGTTCACATCTGGCCTGGGTGGAGTACACCCATAACTCTCTCACCAGTGGTGCCACAGGGCGGGCCACTTTTGAAGCCGTTCTTGGCTACCAACCACCTCTGTTTCCTTCGCAGGAGAGCGAGCGAACGGTCCTTTCGGTTCAGCACCACATCAGGCGTTGCCACAAGCTCTTGAGGGACACCGGAGCAGACTTACTTTGCTCTGTGGAAAATAACTGCTGACTTGCTGACACAGGTTCCCCGTCCCTGCGTATGAACAAGGTCAGAGTGTTTGGGTGTTCTTTAGGTATATTCCTCTCAGGACTGTCCCACTCGGTTCATTGGTCCCTTTGTGATTGACAGAGTTGTCAACCCCGAGGCTGTTAAACTGGCCTTGCCCCGCTCCATCAGAATTCATCAGACCTTCCATGTTTCTCAATTGAAGCTGGTTTTTTACAGTCCCTTGTGCTCTCTGTCTGAGTCATTGATCAGCAGCAGCCTTCCTACACTGTTCGGCGTCTCCTTGTGTCCGCTTTTGGATCCTCTCAGCTGCCCTAACAGAGTGCATCACCTTATTATAATCAGTGTTGGGCAAGTTACTTCCAAAATGTAATGTAAAGTGTACTAGTTACTGTCATTTGAGATCCTTGATCAAAGGAGCTACTGTCTTGTGAAGAGGAGCGGAGCTCCCGTAGTTTGCACCCTGCCTACAATCTCGACCATTGGATTCCAGCAACAGGACGTTACGTTACTCTTTTACTCATGGATTTGTTTTTCTCGTGCCGAAATATTTTTCGGTGTTGGTGAATTATTACAAAACAAAACACCACTTTGGGTTAAAGTGCGTTGTAACGTGCATTACTCAGCCTGGAACAGGTATAATACTACTGATTTTGTTTTAGAAATGCGTTAAATTATTGCATTACAGCAAAAAGCAATACATTACTATAATTGTGTTACTTTTGTAACGTGTTGCTCCCAACACTGACAATAATGTTGTACTGCAAATTATGTCATGACATTGTATATATTTTAATGTACAGTATACATTTTCTTCCACGCAAAGTCAAAGTTAAGAGTTAAAATTGCACGAGGCTCGTTAGTCGCCTCGTGCATCGGCTACTCTCAAAGTCAAGACTGTGCTGCCTTCTCTGTAACTCTGTCCTGTCTACAATCGTCCTCTGTGTTTTATGCTGCTGTATGTATGGGGGAAACAAAACATTCTTCTTCTTTACAATAAAGCACATGGCGCACACCCCTTACCTTTACACAGAACAAAGATCCATGAACATGGGAACAAAGCAACAAATGACGCAGTAATGTTACAGCAGCCATGACAGCAGAGTTGCAGCATCTGATGTTCTTCTTCCTGCTCTGTAGTTTTTATTGACAGCGGACCACCCAAATGGTAAAAAACAGTGTCAGTCTCTGAACAGGGGGATGTCAGGTTGAGTCAGACATTTGTTTATAGAGAGAAAGCCCCAGAAAGTGGATACAATAACATGAACAGTAGTATAATTGTTGCAAATATCCAACAGAAGAGCATTACCGGAAAGGAAATAAAAAATAAGAAGTCTGGCAACCAAACCCCACTGGGGAAATTCACTTGTTAAAGCAGCTCCAGATTCAACACAGCAGATGAGAAAATACGCATTACATGAAAAATATGAGATTTAACAGTAATACAATAAGGATAAGAGTTATCTGTACACTATAAACCCTTTATAGTATATAGAATACATACACAAGAATTCTTGAGGATGCAAAATTTAATAACCTTAATTCTCATTTTATTTTGTTAAGTTTATCTTGCCTGATAACTTTGCAAAGCAGACTCTTATCACTGTATTTGTATTTTGGTTACATGGTTATGCTCGAATTGGAGTGTTGAGTTCAGTTCAGTCTGACAAACAGATTTATGTGAAATGTTAATTCTTTAACATAGAAAAAAACTGTCTTTAGACACAGATAAATGAAAGAGCAACAGTCTGTTCTCCTATTAGTTAGTTTTTTTACCAGCCAACAGTAAGGAGGGAGGACTGAACCCACATCCTGACTCAGAATAAGACGTGGGGGATGGTGAAGTTCAAATGAGCTCAGAGCTGCTCCAAACTACACTCTACCTGCCATTTTGTTCTCTGATTACAGGGCCTAGAAAGACATTTTGAGCCATCAGTTTTCATGTTTGTTTCTCAGCTATACAGAGTTACAGTTAATAAGGAAGGTCAAAGATCCTGATCAGGTTTTATTGACTCCTGGTTACATCTGCAGCAGGGTACTGTTGTAAAACTCAACATATAACTGATATGAAGTCTGTTTTTACATTAATGTAAAGAGAGTAGTTAGAATGGACTGTCAGCTTCATTTATTCATTTAGCTGGCTCTTTTATCCAAAGCAACTTACTATTGCTATTTATGTCAGAGGTCGCACGCCCTCAGGCCACAGGGCGATGTCCCAATTCTCCCAGTCTGCTAGTGCCTCAGATGTTCCCATTTCCCAAGTTGTGAAGTCGTTCAGTGCGTGTGTTCATGGGCTCTTAAGTTGGAATGTGGAATCAACATAGACGCTACTACAAAGATGTGTTGGATTAGCATTATCAGAGCGTTTAAACGCAGACATCTACAATATCTTATATTAATTCATTTCTAAAACCAACAACAGTCAAAAAATGGTCCTCTCCAGGCAAAGTTTTTATTATCGGTGTCTTCTTATACATTTGTAAACTGTTCTGTATATTTAGGTGTATACTTATGTACCATGTGAACTTTATCTATTTGCAACAAAGATTTATGGAGGAAAAAAAGATTCTCATTATTCTGACAGCACATGAATGCACCATCAGTCACCGCTCCACCCTACCTTTCCAATCACACAGGACTTGAAATCACTGGTAGATTTAAAAGCATTCGCAAACAGTCACAGCTGATGATCCAGCTACAGTCAGTCACATCTACCTCCACCTTTTAGATACTTCTGGATTTATTTCATGGGAGACACATGAGGCAGATTTACGCACTAATTCTCCTCTGCTGGCTCTGCTTCCTGCTTCTCTCTGCAGGACACAAACATTCAGGAGGACAGAGACTATTTTAAAATAAATTTTTGCCTTTATTTGAAAGAAAGTGGATAGTCATATGAAACGCAGAAAGAGATAGTGGACAACACGCAGCAAAGGGCCACAGGCTGGACTTGAAGCTGGGTCACAGTTGTAAGGACTTGGTTGGTTTACCAAGCTAACCACGCTGCCAGAAAAATGTGACTGACAGTTTCAGGATTGGCAGGTTGGTATTAATCTTTTTTGGGCTTTCTAAAAACAACAACAACAAGAATCACACAAACTAACAGACTCACTCAGAGTTCAATATTTTTATATTTGTCTCCTACGTCCTTGTCTCCTTCCTCGGTTTTTCCTCCCTCCTTGTCTCCTCCCTCCTTGTCTCCTCCCTCCTTGTGTCCAGCTGTGTGACCTGCAGAGCAGAAACAGGTGTGAGGTATCAGCTGTCAGCAGGTGAACAGAATGTCAGACATTATCTACTGCACTTTGATCACATGACTCGTAGCAGCTGTTTCCTCTAAAGTCTCTTCAGCAACATCTTTCTAAAACACAAACATCTGATCTGTGATGTTTCTCAGCTCAACTACCAGGAAGCAGCTTCACCTGAGAGACAAAGAGACACTCTGAGCTCTACACGCTCACCTGAGAGACAAAGAGACACTCTGAGCTCTACACGCTCACCTGAGAGACAAAGAGACACTCTGAGCTCTACACGCTCACCTGAGAGACAAAGAGACACTCTGAGCTCTACACGCTCACCTGGCTCTGTCACTTTCAGCCTGATGATGCTGATGGGTTTAGCTTGGCCTGTCTCCTTTTCCTCTCTAACCCGACACTCATATGTTCCAGCGTCGTTGATGTTGACGTTCTGCAGAATCACAGAAGCGTCTCCGTCCTTCATCTCTGGATCTTGAAGCTCCACTCGACCACGATAAGATTCATGCTGGTAGTTTTCATATGAGCGTTCTTCTCTGAAGAAGAAGACATAACCATCATCTGACTTCAGGTCAGGTCTGATCCACTTTATAACTTCTATGTCAACACCTCTGTGACCCTGACACTGAAGAGTGGCGTCCTCTCCAGCCTTCACCTTCAGCTCCTGTGTCTCTGAACAGAAAGAGAAAAGCCTCCAGTCAGGACTTGTAATGTTTCCTGTTGTTCAAACATCTTTTGATGGAAGCAGCAGAGATCAGGTCTCTATAAAACAGCACATGTGAACTCAGCAGCATTTCAAACCCTGTTCTCAGACAACTTGAGTCCCAGCTGCAGAAAGGAGAGACTAACTCCTCTGCTGCAGCTGCACGCTGACTTCATGTTGCTCATTTCTACAGCTGTCAGTCAAGTCGTCCTCCGCACCATCAGACAGGAGACATTTTACTTTCATCTGCTTTCTGCTTGT
>NW_025740395.1:0-7015 GCF_021292245.1 Micropterus dolomieu
TCAGATGTCCATTTTAACTCCTAAATATAGCATTAGTTTACTTTAATTAGCTCCTATGCCGTATGAGTCAAATGCTTCCCACAATCGAACCTCCAGGCTCATTGTTCAGCAAATGTTTATGTTCCCTGTATTCAACCATCTTTTTATCACCTTAGTTAGAGAATAAATTCACTGTAATATAATCAAGAACTGTGTGTGTTGCCTATTTATAGTTCCTGCCAAGAGAATTGACCCTTTAGATATGAGACTGACTGACTGATTTAAGATAACAGAGCGATTATTAACTAACTGATCACTAGTAATAATTGTATAATTATTCAAAACTACCTAGAGGTCCGGAGACTCTAGGATTATAACAACTCCGGTGGTGCCCTTAACGAGGAATTAAATAAAATGATTTTATGAATCTTAAAAATTCATAATTGGGTATCAATTCTCATAAATTTATTAAAATGCATAACTAATAAATTTAGGTCTACTACAGCAACATGGCAAGTCCATGGAAGGGGGGACCCGCGATTATGTAATAAAGACATAATGGTTCATTGTGTAAGGTCTTTATACACCAATGAAAACATAGTTATATTGCATTTCTGTCACTGGATCAGATCAGAAATTTTGCACACTGGATCTTAAAGCAGGGCCCAGCCTTGAGCAAGCACTTGGCAACACAGGCAAGGAAAAACTATGGTAATGTTATTGATGATAATAATAATAATAATAATAATAATAATAATAACAACAATACGATTAGTAATAACAATTGAAGCAAAGGGTGTCAAGGAAGAACATGGTTGAAGATGGCGCCAATTGCTTACAATTTGCGATTCGATTATAATGGAACAAATGGTACTATAAGTCTAATTGCTTGATTATCAAGGAAAATGCACAAAATGCTGACATTTTGAAATGTGTATTTCTCAAGTTGAACAAAGTTAAATGATAAAAAAATATTTATAACGATAGTAAAACAGGGAGCATGTTGCTCTCAGGAGGAGGCGGTTAGAAGGAGCACATATTGGCACACTGGTATCTACATCTGTCCACTGTCCACTCATATAATAGTATAGCCTACTATTTTACCTCTAGTTGAATATTAAATCTAGTTTCAGCTGTTTCATTTCTGTGGGTTGTTTTTATTTATTTAATCCTTGTGCAAGAAAATGGCTCTACATTGGTCTCCAATTTGTTAATGCTAAGTACTAACTTGTCAAAAATCATATTGTTCAACATTTAACATTTATGTCAAACTTTTTTTAATGTCCAGCCAAAACCAGGCTGTGATTGGTCGGTTGATGAAAAGTGACACTGACAAGCACATACCAGCGTTATAAAAAGTTGTGTAGTAACATGTTGAACAACAAAAGGCACCAATACAGCAAACGTTAAATGGCCAGCGAGTCAAACTCAAACCTTCCTTATCTTCTCCCTGTTTTCTTATATCTTACCGATTCAGCTGCTGACAACAGATCTCTGTCTCTGTCACAGAGCGACCAGAGAATTTCTCCCGGTGCTTCTGTGGCGAGTCCGACTATGTTTTGAACAATGAGCGACAGGCCGGGGAGGAGGGGTAGGGTAGGTTGTCGTCTTGAACGTTACTCGTGCACTGCTCATAAATAATTTTTAGGATTGCATGTAGGCTTTTTTGTAGGCATATGCGAGAGCCCGGTGTAGGCGTGGATAGGCAGCCCTAACCATCAGAAAGCGATAGGAGAAGAGAGGAATGAGAAGGCACAAGACTACAGGAAAGGAAAGAAATTAGTTAATTACAAGCATTAATGGGATTAGGTTGCATACAAATGGAGAGAAAGAGGAGGAGAGAGGAGCTCAGTGCATCATGGGAAGTCCCCCGGCAGTCTAGGCCTAGAGCAGCATAACTAAAGGATGGTTCAGAACTCAACTAAGCTAGCCCTAACTACAAGCTTTATCAAAGAGGGATGTCTTAAGCCTGCTCTTAAATGTGGAGATGGTGTCTGTCTCCTGAACCCAAACTAGAACCTGGTTCCACAGGAGAGGAACTTGACGTGTTCTCTCCTTTTAAAGTCTGATGTCAGCAAATAACAGTAATGTTAGGTTAATGAACTAGCTGCAGAGCGTCCCTCTCAGGTTGCATCCCAGACTTTGTGTTTGAACAATGTTTAAAGCAGAATACAATTATTACATTTGATAAACGACAGGCAACATTGTTTATAAACTACATCATGGAAAAACAACTGCATCACACATGAACATAGGTTCACATAAGCATGCACAAAATGAAACCTCTGTGAGGACCAGTCCAGACAATACCCAGATGTGATGGCCCTTCTCATAGGCATGCATCATTTTAATACAAAACAGTGATTATCTGTCTCTCAGTCAAGGTTTAGTTATAACTCTGGACTAATGCAAGATGGAAAGCAATTGATTATTAAAATGTTGATTAGCAGGGCAGACTGTGCAATATTGATGCACATATCTCAGTAAATAATAGGCATCATGTAAACAGCCAAGTAATAGTATAAGTAGTCTTTTACATTTGAAAATGTATTAAAGGAAACCTGGGGGAGCCAGCTTGAATGGGCCTGACGCAGATAATAACATTAATTAACAGCTAAGGTTGGTAAAGGTAGAGGCATTTAGGAGTGGAGACCGGGCCAGGTTTAAGGAGTCAAAGTCCAGGTTTAGCACAGCGTTGCAAGAAGCTAAAAGACTGTACGCAGAGATACTACAACAACAGTTCTTTACAAACGACTCTACTTCTATCTGGGGTTCAGACAGATCACAAACTGTAAACCTAAATCCCTCCACTCCATTAACGACTTTCGCCTGACCAACGAGGTGAACCAGTTCTACTGTCACTTTGAGAGGCAATGGGTCTGTCCTGACACCATCCCCCGTCACCCCACTGCAGGTGGTTCACAGACTGGATGCAGCACGTGGAGCTGGGAAAACATGTCACCAACTCTCGGACCAACAGCACTGTTTCACCTCAAGGCTGCGTTCTTCCCCCTCTGCTTTTCTCACTGTACACCAACAGATGCACATTCAGTCACCACCAGTCTGTCAAGCTTCTGAAGTTTGCAGATGACATCACCCTCAGTGGGCTCATCTCTGGTGGGGATGAGTCTGCCTACAGATGGGAGATTGACCATCTGGTGACCTGGTGCAGCCAGAACTACCTGGAGCTCAACACTCTTAAGACAGTGGAGATAGAAGTGGACTTCTGAAAGAGAACAGCCCCACCCTCCCCCATCACCCTATGTGACTCCACAGTCTCAAGTAGGAGCTTAACATCAGCTCCCTCACCAAGAGAGCCGGGCAGGGGATGTATTTCCTGCGGCAGCTAAAGAAGTTCAGCCTGTCAAAGACAATGATAGTGCACTTGTACACCGCAATCATCGAGTCCATCACATCTCTATCACCATCTGGTACGCTGCTGCCACTAACAGAGTCAAAGACAGCCCGCAGCGTATCATTTGCTCCGTAGAGAAGGTGACTGGCTGCAATCTTCTATCCCTCCAGGATCTGTACGCCTTCAGGACTCTGAGGCGCGCAGGGAAGATGCGTGGCTGACCCCTTCCACCCTGGACACAGACTGTTTCAGACACTCCTGTTCGGCAGGAGGCAGCGGCCCATCAGGACCAAAACCTCAGTTTCCCTTCCACTGCTGGCCTCGTCAACAAGGTTAATGGAGTGGACCTTCACTGACTCCACATCCTGGGCCAGTACTAGCACAGCTGATCCACATCCAGCTTTAGCCAGTACTTACACAGACCTAGTACAGACCTAGTACAGATGTCTTTACCAAACCCAGGTGAAATATAGGCAGCCTCTGCTAGTACGAGCACAGAAAGAGATGTAACACCAGTATCAGATACAAGCAGCTCAGACCCTAATGGAACAGTTTCTGCACCATAAATGACCCAACAGATTGGCCTCCAGTCTTAACAGACTTTATGAGGACCAAGTTATTGCGCAGAGGTCCATTCAGACCAGCACTGGAGATGTTTTCAATCAGGTTTACTACAGAGAAAGACTTTTTTAAAGATGGCAGAGCATTGTGGTGTCAGGTGTGACCGTGCAGCAATGGCAAATTGTTTACATAGTTCACGAGTCAGGTAGGAGGGCCTCATAGAAGAATTTTGCTTAGGTGCCCAGGGTGGTCAGGATCTACTCTGGCTGGAGGATAGCTTCCTCCTTCATCCACTGTAAACATTGACACTCGCTCACCCTGCTTAATAAGATTTTGGATTTATTGGTTTGTTTGGACTGCTTAAAGTTTTGTTGCCTGGAGAAAAGTGAAAACAAAAAGGTAAACAACGTTTTTTGTTTTCCTTAAATAAATCTCTAACTCATCGTTATGGTCTAGTGTCTGCTTTTGGTCCTTGACATGGCAAAGTTCAGGAAGCCCTGACCTCACTGCCATCTGAATTTAGACAGAACTGATCTCTAATGTCACATCAATATGCAGCCTGGAAGTACAAGGATGACTAATAGAATTTTTCTGTGTATTGGATTCACTAAATTGCTTTTGTGGATAAAAGGAAGCAAATCACTTATTCAGCTCATCAGGTAGTTACTTAATGTTGAATAATAATGCACGTACCTGGTTTTGCAGATATCTTGTTTCTAATGAATACATGAACGTAGCCTAGACAGAACAACAGAGAAACATTTCTGACTTGCAGATGTTGTAAACAACAAACAATCAATATATCTTTCTTTTTCAGAACTACTTGATCCTACAAGTGGCAAGTGAACTCCACCCAGAAAACATCAGAGCTGAGTTTTATAATGAGAGGTTTGAAATACTCACAGGAAGAGCTGGCATAAAGATATTCACATACATCTGAGACAACCTAGAAAGAGATTTTTTTATCTGTATCAATAACAAACATAATCTTGAAAACAATGAGTAAAGGTAAAGGAAAACAACAAACTAAAGCAGGTGAAGACAAGGAAATTTTCTAACAGCTGACCTGGCCACCTCTGGATCCTGTCTGACAGCCAGTAGAATGGACTCTGTGTTAATGAGGATCGCCCAGCAGGGGAAACATGCCAGTATCAAAACGAGGATCGCCCGCTGCAGAATAACCCCAACTCTCAGGAGGTTGCGGCTCCCAAAGGTCTGAAACCAGAGATTTTTTTAATTTTATTTTTTTACAAGACTGTTGCTAATACTCAAAAACATGTGTCTGAAAGGATCATACCTGAGAAATCAGAGTATCACATGCTGCTGATAAACCAGATCCAACAGATATACCTGTAACATTAATAACCTGAGGATATAACACAAACATTGATGGGTTATGTTCTGTTGCTTTATTTGTTTAACTTTTACTGTAGAAACATTACTACTGCACTTACTGCTGTGGCCAAAGTAACCCCTGCCAGCTCTTTCCTCCCCAGATGGCCACAGAATATAGTACTAACAAAACTCACTGCAAAAACCATGAGCTCGGCAAGTATCTGATGAGAAAGATCAAAATCAATGAAAAGTAGCCGGGAAAACAGAAAGATATTTAATCAGATTTCCCCACACTAAATACAGGCTACTCACCACTGGTCCGGCCAGTTTAGACAACTCTTTGATTTCTGTCTTGAAACCAGCAGGGACCAATCCGCGAATCCGCTTTAATACAAAACATTCATTCCATGAAGAAATAGATGAACTCTGTGTGCTGTTCTCCATGATTCAGTAGGTACAATTATTTGTCTTTCACCAATGTATGTTGCTGTTAGGGACACTTCAGGAACTCTGTCAGTGTGTAGGATAAAAACTGGCTTTTTAACAAGCAGAACTGGTCCGGACCTCCCTGGGGTCCTAACCTAAATTCAGCCCAGCACTCCAAAATAGGAGGCGGTTTAAGCAAGGCCTGCCACATGAAAAACTTTGTATCCACTCTGAGTGCTGGTTGCCCAAGTTATCAACCATACAAACCAATCTCCTGTGGAGTTAAATTAACTGACTCTACTCATGACTGTTAAAGTGACAATTTAACCTTGTCCAGATATGTAACTCTACCCGCACTAGGGCTGTCAGGACCTCTGAGTGGACAGAGGCCATAAACCAATCTCATTCCCTTTTACAAAAATAAACAAAACCTATGTAATAATAATAATAATAATCTTTATTTGTAGAGCACTTTTCAAAAACAAGTTACAAAGTGCTTTAACAAGTGTAAAGACAATAATACCCAAGAGCCAATAATACAAAAACAATACAAGATAAAAGCATGAAAACATTGAAAAGACTAAAATATACGTTTGAGATAAATATAAAATTAGTAAAATACAATAAAATAAAAGGGATAAAATAAAGTCAAATAAGATCGGGAAAGGCTCTCCTATAAAAGTATGTTTTAAGAAGGGACTTAAAAGAGTTCACTGACTCAACCGACCTGATTTCCTCGGGCAGGCTGTTCCAGAGCCTTGGGGCCCTGACTGCAAACGCTCTGTCCCCTTTAGTTTTCAGTCGAGACTCTGGAACAGACAACAGACCTCTGCCCGAGGATCTCAAGGTACGTGCTGGTACAATTTTAAAGTCAATTCTAAAACATACTGGGAGCCAGTGTAATGAAGCTAAAATAGGAGTAATGTGGTCATATTTCTTTGTTCTGGTTAAAAGCCTGGCAGCTGAGTTCTGGACAGTCTGGAGTCGATCAATAGATTTTTGGGTTAAACAGGTGAAAAGGCTGTTGCAATAATCCAGGCGTGATGAGATGAAGGCGTGTAAAATGGCCTCGGTGTCCTTAAAAGTTAACATAGATCGAATTTTTGCTATATTTCTAAGTTGATAAAAACATGATTGAACAAGCTTTGTGGTGTGCTGCTCGAAATTTAAATTACTATCAAACCAAACACCAAGGTTCTTTGCCACAGGCTTAATGTGATTTACTAGGGAACCAGCAGATGGCATCTGCTGAGACCCGATGACCAGGATTTCTGTTTTGTCTGAGTTCAGCTGGAGGAAATTATTTGACATCCATTTTTTAACTTCACAAAGGCAGCTGTTAAGTGAACTCAGCATTCC
>NW_025740396.1:0-2945 GCF_021292245.1 Micropterus dolomieu
TGCTTCTAACTTTCAGGATACGTAACGCTGTTATTCTACAATGGGCCTAATGAAATGATTTAAATGATCATTGTCTTGTTGTTTGTTGTGTTTCGATCCGTTAAGAAATAAAGCAATTGTAAAATTAATAAATGGATTCCCATGAGTTTTTTTGTGTGCTTGCCTCAGGTGTTTATTTGAAATTGCCATCACATTATTCATACAAGTTAAAATTCTGTTACAGTAATCTAAACGAGAAGAAATAAAACATGAATGATCGTCTCCAGTTCATGTTCAGGCGTGCACTTAAATACATGTCATGTGTGAACTTATCTCTGACTTCAGTCTCTCATGTGGACTCCTTTGTGGACAGGCTTTGTTCCACCCATTGCTCCTGGTTTTTGTGAGCCCGCCGTGTGGTTTAGATATGCTGCTACTGTCTCACTGAGCTGATACTTTGCCTTAAGTCCATTCTAAGGGGAAAAATGACTTATTTTCCCACAGAGGTCAGTTATTGCCTTTATGTAGCAGTGTGTTTGTGGTGGGTTTCTGTCCGGTGGTGAACATGCGGTGTGGGTCACGGTGTAGCCGTAGGTGGGGTACTGTGGTCTCCCTGGCTGCGGGGGTGATGGGGGCGGTTTGCGCCGGCTGGCATCTCTCCTGTGCAACGCATTACTTGGCTGTTGTGTGGCGTTAGTTAGATTGGTAGCGGGGTAGTGTTGGTTGGCTCAGCTGTAGATTGTGATTGGCTTGCGTGCTTGTCGGGGGTTGGGTGCCTCAGGTGCGGGCCTGGAATGGGCTGGTGTGCGGCTCTGTCCTGTATGCATGCTGCACATCCTGATAATTGTATTTCGGTTCTCTGAGGGGTCTGGCGACTGGTTGTTGGAGGGGTGGGGTGTATCCCTCCCTGGCGGCGGGGAGCTTCCCGGCATGGCTTTCTGCTGTTCTTCCTCGGTGTGGGGTGCAGCTTCCCCCGGGACATGTGGTCTGGGGTCCTTTGCGCTTTGGGGGGTCACGGGGTGCCCTGGCTACTGGGGGTGGGGGTCTCTGGGCGTTGCGCGGGTTGATCCGGTTGCGGTTTGGAGGGCTGCGGTGGGATTGTAGGGCAATTGTCGATGCATCTTGATGCATTGTGGGGGTTTTTTTGTTTTGTTTTTTCTTCCCTGTGCAGGGTCTCTGGATGGCTGTGGGGCGTTTAGTTTGTGCATTGGAGTCTGGGGGGGGGCATTTCCTTGTTGGCTTGGAGGGACCTGTTTGCGTCCCTGTTTTGCTTCGTTGGCCTCGGATCCATGCTTCCCCATTTCTCTGTCGGCTGGTTGTTTAGTTCTCGGCCCTTGACGGGTGTGTGGGTTGGTGGTGGCATGCAGCTGAGCTGGTTGATTTTGCCTCGTTGCTGGTTTGGCTGGTGTTGCACGGCGGCCTGGGGGTGTGCTGTGCATGGGGGATGTCGGCTGGTGCAGGCGGCCTTAGTTTTTCCCGGCGGTTGGGGGGACGGCGGACTTTTATTGGCGGGTGCACAGTGACCTGCGTGGCGCTTTGGGTCGCTGGGTCGTGGGCGCTGGGACTTGCTGCTGGTGTTTCTCTCCACTGGCTTTCGCTGTCGTGTTCTACCTCTTGCTCTCTCTTGTTTGTGGTGCTGGGTGGTGAGGATCACTGGTCTATGTTGTGTGCCGGATGCTGCTCTTCGGCGGGTTATGCCTCTTGCGTTCCGTCGGCATTGCGTTGTCAACTGTCATTTGGATGGTCGGCGTTTGTTGGTTGGGTCGGGGTCTTCCGCGTTTGCATCGCAGTGCATCTGGGAGTCTTTATTTTTATTTTATTTTTAACCCCTACTGGGGTTCTTGCCTGCCTGTTGCTGGGGTAGGTGTGGCACAGTCGTGGCGTCCCACTCTCACTAACAACTACATTCTTTAACAGGCTTATGCGCACACACATACAGACACATTCACCCACACAGACACACACAGTCTCACACATAGACACAAACAAATGTAGGTGATCCCTGGTAGAATTATTCTTGATGCTTTACTATCGTTACTTATTTAAATTAATTATTATTCCAGCTCTCGTTGCTGTGCTGTGTTGCTTATTTAGTGTGCTGGACTGTTTCTTGTTTTCATTTTTCTCTTAGTTGTCTTACTATGTCAGCTGTTTATTGCTGCTGTTCGACTGGTTGTCTTTTACTATTATTATTTTTATTGTTTGTTTTTGTTTGTTTGTTGTTGTTTTTCTCCTCCCCAAGCCCCCCTCTCTGTTCTATTGCAGGTTTTTTTGCTTTCTGCAATTGGTGTTTCTCTCTGCTATAG
This sequence comes from Micropterus dolomieu, assembly GCF_021292245.1. Lineage (NCBI taxonomy): Eukaryota > Metazoa > Chordata > Actinopteri > Centrarchiformes > Centrarchidae > Micropterus > Micropterus dolomieu. The sequence goes on from NW_025740396.1 coordinate 2,286, forward strand.
GTCTTTAAGCAATGATGCATTAAATCTTCAACTTCTAGTTGGCCATGTGATACTTTTTTTACTAAGAGTGGTGCATGATCACTGATAGTGATAGGGTGAATGTGAGTGTCGGAAATGTCTGTCATAATTGACCTGCGAACCAAAAAATAGTCAAGGCGAGAATATGAGTAGTGGGCTGGTGAAAAGAAGGTACAGTGGGTACGGAAAGTATTCAGACCCCTTCAAATTTTTCACTCTTTGTTTCATTGCAGCCATTTTCCAAAAATCAAAAAAGTTCATTTTATTTCTCAGTAATGTACACTCAGCACCCCATCTTGACAGAAAAAAACAGAAATGTAGAAATTTTTGCAAATTTATTAAAAAAGAAAAACTGAAATATCACATGGTCATAAGTATTCAGACCCTTTGCCGTGACACTCATATTTAACTCAGGTGCTGTCTATTTCTTCTGATCATCCTTGAGATGGTTCTACACCTTCATTTGAGTCCAGCTGTGTTTGATTATACTGATTGGACTTGATTAGGAAAGCCACACACCTGTCTATATAAGACCTTACAGCTCACAGTGCATGTCAGAGCAAATGAGAATCATGAGGTCAAAGGAACTGCCTGAAGAGCTCAGAGACAGAATTGTGGCAAGGCACAGATCTGGCCAAGGTT
>NW_025740397.1:0-2975 GCF_021292245.1 Micropterus dolomieu
ACACACACGCACACACACACATACACACTAACACACACGCACACACACACATACACACTAACACACACGCACACACACACATACACACTAACACACACGCACACACACACACACACACTGTAACACACACGCACACACACACATACACACTGTAACACACATGCACACACACACATACACACTGTAACACACATGCACACACACACATACACACTGTAACATACACACACACATACACACACACACACACTGTAACATACACACACACACACACACACTGTAACATATACACACACACACACACACACACACTGTAACATATACACACACACACACATACACACTGTAACATACACACACACACACATACACACTGTAACATACACACACACACATACACACTGTAACATACACACACACACACACACACACACACACACTGTAACATACACACACACATACACACACACACACACACACACTGTGCCCGTGCTTTGAAGTAACTTTTACTAGCGGCGGCTGGAACACGGAGGATCGATATATTTGAGCGTCACAACCCGAGTGAAATGACTCGTTTCACCATCACACTGTGATCCACTCGCTCGAGAACATTTGGGAGGCGAGTCACCACAGTGTGACTGAAAACAGATTGATGAGTAGAACAGAATCTTTATTGTTTTTGTACAATGAAATTAGATCAGTCCGATCAGTAACGTGCAAACAGGTGTGTAAATATAAAAGAGCCTCTGAAGGAAGCTGGAAAGTAAAAACGCACACACGACGTTTCACGTCACGATTCCTTTATTCCTTAGTGCTGCTGTGGCTTCTGGGTAAAAACTGTTTTTCAGTCTGTTTGTTCTGGTTTCAATTAAAACACTCACAGACGGAGAAACAGGACAGTAAACACTCACACACCTCCACACCCTCTCACAGCCATCTGACGCCTCACTGCGCTGAAGACGTTTAGACGTGTCCAAACACAGCTGTGCTCTGCAGCCAGGAGTGTGCTGTAGTGTGTTGTAGTGAGCAGGGGTGAGCTGTAGTGAGCAGGGGTGAGCAGGGGTGAGCTGTAGTGAGCAGGGGTGAGCAGGAGTGTGCTGTGGTGAGCAGGAGTGGGCAGGAGTGTGCTGTGGTGAGCAGGAGTGTGCTGTGGTGAGCAGGAGTGAACAGGAGTGAGCAGGAGTGAGCTGGAGTGTGCTCTAGTGAGCTGGAGTGTGCTGTAGTGAACAGGAGTGATCAGGATGTAGCTGGAGTGAACAGGATGTAGCTGGAGTGTGCTGTAGTGAGCAGGAGTGTGCTGTAGTGAGCAGGAGTGAGCAGGAGTGAGCAGGAGTGTGCTGTAGTGAGCAGGAGTGAGCTGTAGTGAGCAGGAGTGTGCTGTAGTGAGCAGGAGTGTGCTGTAGTGAGCAGGAGTGTGCTGGAGTGTGCTGGAGTGTGCTGGAGTGTGCTGGAGTGTGCTGGAGTGTGCTGTAGTGAGCAGGAGTGAGCAGGAGTGTGCTGGAGTGTGGTGTAGTGAGCAGGAGTGTGGTGTAGTGAGCAGGAGTGTGCTGGAGTGTGCTGTAGTGTGCTGTAGTGAGCAGGAGTGAGCAGGAGTGTGCTGTAGTGTGCTGTAGTGTGCTGGAGTGTGCTGGAGTGTGCTGGAGTGTGCTGGAGTGTGCTGGAGTGTGCTGGAGTGTGCTGTAGTGAGCAGGAGTGAACAGGAGTGCGCTCTACAGTGAATCAGATGTGATGGATTTGGCTCAAAGTGTCCAGCAGAATGAAAATAAGTAGGTTAGTGGAGCTGTTGGACGTCTCTCTGAGGTTCTGACGGAGGGTGAGGGGAGCTCTGGTTCTGCAGACTGAAGAGACGCCTGTTCTCTGCAGCTCAGTCGCAGGAATGCAGCACATGACCTGAGAGCAGCGCCGCATAACCCGCATGCTTTCCATCTCTGCAGAGGGAGGGTCAGCCAGTGTCCAGACTTCTCTTTAAATGCACTCTGCGTCTGTTACCAGCTGTTTTTAATTCAGTTCAATTCAAGAAGCATTTTGGTTCAACGTGTAGCCAAAGCAGGAAGTCACAAGTCAAACTAACAATATAACAAGATAATTTTATAATAAACAATAAAGTAAAATTTTAAAAAGAGATAAAACCAACAAACTAAAAACAAAATCTATCTTACTTTGAAATATGTCTCAGTTTTTGACAGAGCAATAACAAATTCTCCTGCCAGTGAACAATTATTAAATAACAACAACAATAATGTGATAATATCAGTAATTTGATACAAACAACAAAAACAAAGATTTCTTCTCTGCTTCGGTCTGAGCTTCCCGTTTGTTCTCAGTTCATGAGCAGATTAATGTTCTGCAGTGAGTCGGAGTGTTTCTGTCCGCTTCAGACGGAGTTTGGGACATATTTGGGAAATTACTTTAGTATTTAGGACAGATAGCGCTGTCTCTACCTGTCCTCTGTTTCTGCCTGTCCTCTGAGTCTCTACCTGTCCTCTGTTTCTGCCTGTCCTCTGAGTCTCTGCCTGTCCTCTGTTTCTGCCTGTCCTCTGAGTCTCTACCTGTTCTCTGTCTCTACCTGTCCTCTGTTTCTGCCTGTTCTCTGTCTCTACCTGTCCTCTGTTTCTGCCTGTTCTCTGTCTCTACCTGTCCTCTGTTTCTGCCTGTTCTCTGTCTCTACCTGTCCTCTGTCTCTGCCTGTCCTCTGTTTCTGCCTGTTCTCTGTCTCTACCTGTCCTCTGAGTCTCTACCTGTCCTCTGAGTCTCTGCCTGTCCTCTGTTTCTGCCTGTTCTCTGTCTCTACCTGTCCTCTGTTTCTGCCTGTTCTCTGTCTCTACCTGTCCTCTGTTTCTGCCTGTCCTCTGTGTCTCTACCTGTTCTCTGTCTCTACCTGTCCTCTGTTTCTGCCTGTTCTCTGTCTCTACCTGTCCTCTGTTTCTGCCTGTTCTCTGTCTCTACCTGTCCTCTGAGTCTCTACCTGTCCTCTG
>NW_025740398.1:0-1783 GCF_021292245.1 Micropterus dolomieu
TCCTACCATATGGGCCACCCCGGGACAAAAATCCTACTATATGGGCGATCCTGGGACAAAATCTTACCATATGGGCGATCCTGGGACAAAATCCTACTTTATGGGCGATCCTGGGACAAAATCCTACCATATGGGCGATCCTGGGACAAAATCCTACCATATGGGCGATCCTGGGACAAAATCCTACCATATTGGCGATCCTGGGACAAAATCCTACCATATGGGCGATCCTGGGACAAAATCCTACTTTATGGGCGATCCTGGGACAAAATCCTACCATATGGGCGATCCTGGGACAAAATCCTACCATATGGGCGATCCTGGGACAAAATCCTACCATATGGGCGATCCTGGGACAAAATCCTACCATATTGGCGATCCTGGGACAAAATCCTACCATATGGGCGATCCTGGGACAAAAGAGATGGGAGTCCGTGGTCTAATTTGTGTCAGTTTAGGGGTCCTTGACGAGAAAAGGTTTGAGAACCACTGTTCTAAACAAGGAAGTGAGTTTGCAGACGTGTGAAAACGTTTAGCCAGAAAAGGAGATGAGCGCTCAGATTTGTGGAAAAGTTGCAGTGATTGGTGAAACTTGAAACACTGAATTCACAGGGATTTGTTTTAATAGTTGATATCGAGGCATCAAGAAATCCTGGAGGGACTGATTAATATTCATGAAGACTGAGAGAACATGTTTGTACTTTAATAAATCTCTGTGTGTGTTTCAGGAATGTTGACGATCACAGACTTCATCAACATCCTGACCAGATACTATAAATCCCCCATGGTAACACACACACACACACACACACACTCGTTGAGGTGTTCTTTATTCAGTCTTTATGCTAAGCTAGGCTAACCAGCTGCAGGGTGTAACTTCCTCTGACAGGAAGTTCCTGACAGGTCTCTCACGTACAGAACATGTGGACATTGATGCTTTTTGTCCCTCGAGCAGACCGATAGTCTCAGAGTGCGTCTCTGTGTCTCTGTCAGGTTCAGATCTACGAGCTGGAGGAACATAAAATCGAGACGTGGCGAGGTAACAGCTGTCACTCCGACCGAGCTACACCGAGCCGCATGTTAGACTGTCTTTTATTTTGAAATTCATACTAAACTTCCTGCGTCGTGTTTCAGAGCTGTACCTGCAGGAGACCTTCAAACCTCTGGTGCACATCTCACCTGACGCCAGGTGAGTTATTACCTGCTGAAAATACACTGAGGAAAGTGGACAAGGAAAGGAAACAAGAAAGGAGAGAAGGGGAGATGAGGAGACTAGGAGAGGAGAGGAATCAAGATGAGGAGAAGAGACAAGGAAAGGAAACAAGAAAGGAGAGAAGGGGAGATGAGGAGACTAGGAGAGGAGAGGAATCAAGATGAGGAGAAGAGACAAGGAAAGGAAACAAGAAAGGAGAGAAGGGGAGATGAGGAGACTAGGAGAGGAGACAAGGAAAGGAAACAAGAAAGGAGAGAAGGGGAGATGAGGAGACTAGGAGAGGAGAGGAATCAAGATGAGGAGAAGAGACAAGGAAAGGAAACAAGAAAGGAGAGAAGGGGAGATGAGGAGACTAGGAGAGGAGACAAGGAAAGGAAACAAGAAAGGAGAGAAGGGGAGATGAGGAGACTAGGAGAGGAGAGGAATCAAGATGAGGAGAGGAGACAAGGAAAGGAAACAAGAAAGGAGAGAAGGGGAGATGAGGAGACTAGGAGAGGAGACAAGGAAAGGAAACAAGAAAGGAGAGAAGGGGAGATGAGAGGATTAGGAGAGGAGAGGAATCAAGATGAG
>NW_025740399.1:0-14168 GCF_021292245.1 Micropterus dolomieu
AAGAAGACGAAGAGCCGGTTGCTGTCAATGTGACGAATTTTCAACACACAGCAATGTAATATGACAGCTTTTGACTATAGCACTCCAGTTTTTTCACTGTACAATAGTTCTGGTATATCAACAAATGAAGTCACTTTTTGTCATTACAGGGAGGAGACGGGCATTACATTACCTGACATCGTGGCAAACCTGTCACTTCCTATTGATCACAAAAAAGTCAGCCGGTTCAACATCTCAAGGGCTAACTTTTGGGATGGGGCAGTCAGAGGTTTCAAGCGTACAACCTATTCTGAAACCTGTGACATGCTGGTGAAATTTACTGATGATACTGGTGTTCTGGAAGAGGGAATTGACAGTGGTGGTCCAAGACGAGAGTTTTTGACTCTACTGATGAAACACCTAAAAGACCGGCCCATTTTTGATGGACCAGAAGGACATCGGTTCTTGGTCTACAATGCAAATGGTATGCATATTGGATAGATGTGTACTATAGGCTACTAATGGTTGGTTTATGCTCATTGACCATATATATAATCACATGACATATGCTTGTATATTACAGTAATGCATTGTTTGTTTTATTTTGCAATATGAATTAATTCACAGCTGTTAGGGAGGATGAATACTACCTGGCAGGAAAGATGATTGCTGTGTCAGTTGTGCATGGAGGTCCAGGGCCCCATTTCCTGTCGGAAGATCTTGTACATTATCTTGCAGGCCAGCCTTCATTCAAAGCAACAAATAGCTTAATAACTGATGAAGAAATAGGGAAAGCTTTGCAAGAGGTGAGAGTAGCATAAGGCTAGGGTATGGTAGGGCAGAATTTTACATAGTTCCTGCAGTGTTTTGAGACAATGATTACTTCCTATATCGCGTGCAGAATTTAATTAATTAATTAATTAGTTTTGAATGCTGCTTCATTGGATGCTCTGCAAGAATGTATGATGAGACACAGCACAATGTTACAGACAGCAGGTTGTCTGAGACATGTGGCTACTGTGGAAGAAAAGAAAGAAATCGTGTCAGACTACCTCCAATGGTATATTATTGACCGCAACTCATCTGTAATTGAAAGGTAAGATGATATTTGTGGTGATGATTTTCTTCTTTTTTTTATGTATTTATATACAAATTTTCTAGTTTGAAATGCCTCATGGTCCCCATCTTTGGTTTATGCAGGCATGTATATCTGTTATCAATTTGTCACTGTGACAGAATTTGTACCTTAGTGTATTTCAACTGATATGTGATGTTCCTTCATTCTGTCAAACTACAGTGCCTTCATTAAGTCTTCTCACCTTATAGATGTAATTTAAAATATATATTAATCCTTTTCCTCATCAATCTACACACAATACATCATAACGACAAAGCAAAAACAGAAATTAGATCTCAGGATTCTCCTCCTGACTAATTCTTCCATAGAGGAAAATCAGTCCAGTTACTCATTAAAGTGATCTGAATCTATTTCTGACCCCAGTTCTCATAGAGATCATGACATGCAGAGATGTTTTAGTATCTCTTGTGTGTGTCCCTGAAAATCAGATATAAAGAGTGTGGTGATGTTGATGGGTGTGTAAAGCTGTAGCTTCATACACGAGGAATCCAGGCAGGAATTACTTCCAAAGGTGCTTAACCCTAAAACAGGCAACGTGACTCACGAGTCACATCGTTTTTATTGTCTTTTTTTGGGGCATAAGAATGATTTTTTTCATCAAATCCTTATCACTTATGACAGCCTGGTCTGTCTTGAGTATGCTGGTCACATGATTTGCTTCAAATTTTTTGTGATCAATTAGTCAGCCTGACCTAAATAAAACATGGCTGCCAGTGGTGCAGAACAATCAAATTTTAGAAATAGTAAATATATATATTAAACTAATTAAAATAATGCTGACATTAATTGTAAACATTGTATTAAGGTGCTGAAGGAGAAAATTAAGTAATATGTTGTTCATGTTGTTATTTAGTTGTTGTTGTTGATGTTTTGAAATGTATGTGACTCCTGAGTCACGTTGCCTGTTTAGGGTATAAAAAAGGAATTACTCTAGCTCTATTTAAAATGCACTATTAATGATTGTAATTCAACAATGCTATGGAATATAGACCTAAGTTTGGTCTTGTTTTGTTTTGGTTTTAAATCAAATATACTATTTTTTTGTTTCATTTTTTATAGAATATGTATTTTAAAAAATATTTATTACAATAAAATCAAAGCCATATATATAACAAAGTTGTGTTCCAAATTTGAAGTTGATATCACAAAAATTGAAGTTCCCATGAGATTTTGTTTAGGCATAACACCAAAAATAGCCACCGGGTGAATAATTGTAAGCACTCTGCCATAACAAATTAATAAACTTATGTCCAAATATCACTTCTGTCACAAAATATGTAACCTTGAGACTTAGACCTTTCTGGCAATGTGTTTTGTCAAGATAAAAAAAGGTTTTGATCATAAATTATGAAACATGACAATGCCCAAAAGGGGAGGAGCCCATTAAAAGAATTTAGAGTACCGTTTCAATAGTTACGCAACGTCCAATTTCAAAATGGGTTTCACAGGCTGTCTCGAGTTCGTAAGCTTTTGAATGATATATCATTTGTCAACATTAGATCTGGTGTAAACATGCAGTAACAGTCAACAGATTAATGACTTGGTCCTTTTTTATACCCTAATCAGGCAAAGTGACTCATAAAATCCAAAAATATATCTAATTTTTTTAAAATTCTTTTGGATATGTTTTATTTAAGTCCAGATGATATAAAAAATTACTAGAAATTATTTTTTGCTTAGCATTTTCCACTCTTGCCTGTTTAAGGGTTAAACAGCGTACTGAGAAAATGGTTCATTAACTTGTGTGAATGTGATATTTAAGTTTTTAATTTTTATGAAATTTGCTACAATTTCTAAAAAGCTGTTTTTGCTTTGTCATGATGATGTATTGTGTGTGTAGAGTGAGGAGAAAAAAGATTGATATTACTATTTGAAATTGATTATATAATGCGACAAAGTTTTGAAAATGTGCAAGGGGTGTGTAGACTTTCTGAAGGCATCGTATGAGTGCTCAAGCCACCCAACTGTCTGTGTCATTCCAGTCTTTTGTTTCTGTGTTATACTTAGTTTGTAACAATTAACATTTAATGTGCAATGCAAAAATAGGGTTTCTTAAATCAATTTTCAACATAATTTTTCCCCCCAAATGTATGTTTAAGGTGGATATTAATTGTAGAGAAGAGAATATTTAATAGTTTTCTTTAGATAATTTAAATTCAATTGGCACTACACAGCAGTGAAACGATGTTTTTGTTCACTCTGTAGATTCAGAGACGGTCTTTCAACCCTGGAGTTTTTGAATGCACTACAGCAACACCCTACTTTGCTGGCCCCTGTCCTGTACCACTCCGAAAGTCGAATCACTGCTTCTGAACTTCAGAGACTCTTCAAAACTGACCTCAGTCCTTCGGGGAGTAATCGAAGACTTAAAGAAAGTCAAACCATGGCCTACTGGGCAGACTATCTCCTTGATTGTGAAGGTTTGTTAGTTCATTTGTTTTGTATAACTAGTTAAGAAAACACATGGAAATGATGTATCTGAATTGTTTTTTTCTTTGCAGAAGACCAGGCTGCTGTGTCTGTAGAAGATATTTTGATGTTTGCTACTGGGCTGTCCTCACTTCCCCCATCTGGCTTGGAACCACTGCCACAAATAGAGTTCCTGGATGACTCTGTGTTCCCAATGGCAAATGCATGTTCAAACACTTTGAAATTACCACTCCTAGACTCATACACTTTGTTTAAGTCACAAATGGACTTTGGAATTCAAAATAGTCCAGGATTTGGGTGTTTCTAAGCTATACGATGGATGACCCCTAGAGTTAAGACTCTGAAACAGTTGTTGTTTAAGGTGTTCTTTAAAGGGATAGTTCACCCCAAAATGAAAATGCTGTCAGTAATTACTCTCCCTCATGTTGTTCCAAATCCATAAGAATTTCGTTCATCTTCGTAACACAAACTAAGATATTTTTGATTAAATCTGAGAGCTGGATCACTCCTCCATAGGCTTCTAAGGGATCGAAACTTGCTGGCCCAGAAAAGTTATAAAAGATATAATTAAAATAGTCCGAGTGACTACAGTGATTCAATCTTAAGTTTATCAAGCGACGAGAATACTTTTTGTGCGCAAAAACAAACAAAAATAACGACTTCATTCAACTATTAATTTCCTTCGCTGTGGGCCTCGAGTGAGTTTGCGTAGTGTAACAGCGCAGCGCTTCTGTTGTACGTCACACGCATGACCAGCGTGAGCCTACGTGTACATTTGTACATTTTGAAAATGTTTTAGATCCATAACTCTCAAATTGGGATCCCTTTGTGAATCACTTGTTTTAGATAAAGAAACAAGTGTAATAAATGCTCATTACTATTTTTGACTCATTTGATTAATTTACTTCACACTTAAACAATTAAGCTTTGAGTGACAGATTCATAAATATTGTGTTCAGACAGGCAGCAGTGTTTCACCACTTCAAAAAAAACCTTTTTGATCATTTCATAGCTGAGCCATTTCTTTTAGTTTCATATACAGTTCTGATGCAGACTCCCAGTTCTCCGGCTTCTGTATCTGATTGTGTCCCATGGCAAAGTCCAAGTATTCCTGCATGTTTGGGTCCCCACAAGGAGTCATTGACAGGCTGGCCTCAGGAAGGGCATCCAGTTCAGCCTGTTCCACTTGAAATCCAGTCTCTGGAGCCAAACCTATGTTAAATAGAGAACATAATTGCAGTTCTTTTCATCTAAGTTAAAACATTCTATTAATACTATGATCTCTTTATTACCTGTGTGGTAAGTAGTAGAGTTCATAGGGCATTCCTCCTGGACATGCTGCTGTTCTGGAAGGGCAAATCCTGTGACTGTTCCACAGTCTCACACACTCATCCAAGTCCTTCTGAATAACATCACCAAAGCAATATCTCAATAAGCACTGATGCTCATGACTCCCATTGAAGTATCCAGCATCTCATATATATACACATATGTTTGAATAATGAAATCCAAGGTTAGTTGTAAAGAAATGTATGGTCTGTGAATCTTTTGGTCATTCAATTTTCTTTTCAGGAACAACTACTTTTCCTGACGGGCAGGACTTGCTTTACATTTTTTATAGATCTTTATTGTGCTCGTTTTTCATTACTCGTTCCCAAGAAGAAAACCGAATGACCAAAGATGCAATGACCCTATATGAAGACAACTCACCTTCCCTTTCTAAATATAGACCACCAGGACTCAATACGCTGGTTATTTACAGATGAGCCATACATGTGGCTGGACGCTCCAGAGTAGTAGTCACTGTGATGGTGGCGTAGGGTACATTGAATTGCAGCCATTATGCCGTTCTCAGTGCCGCAATCAGTCCTCAGTCTCATGGGGATGACACAGAGGTTTCGCACACATGACATGAAATATTGAGCAATCACTGTTGGGTTATTATTTGTTGGTCCACATTCAAGCCACAATACTTTACGTGAAAATCCATCTATGCATCCCGAAATGGCCAAACCGAATGGCTTAAGTTTGTCGTAACCATCTTCGTGCCACATATAGTTAGGTCCCATTGAGTGATAGGTTCTTTTTGTAAACCTTCTGCGTACTCTGCTCTCACACCCTCGGGGATTGAGCTCCCGGAGGAAATCCATCACATCATCTCTCTTCACTCGAAGATTGTACTTTTGTTTAAGTACCTGCCACATCGTGCGGTAGCCAAATAGTTGTCCAGGTCCACGAAGTTCAGATCTGATGGCGTTACTCACGGCGTTTGGAGAGGAATAATCCTTTCTGCGGTACATCCCGGCTTCGTTCACTTTACTTTTAAGAGTCCTCAAGCTGATGTTTACACCGTGTAGACCTGACATCATGTCCACGATTACAGCGTACGAGTGGCCCTCGTTAAAATACTGAACGCAATGATGCAGTATGTCTGGTTCGCATCCTTTAAAAACTCCAAACACCGACCACACGTAAAGCAAAACCGCGTTAAGCTGCTCAAGTGTTTACCACAAAACGGGCAAAACATCCCTCGGTCGCAGTCCATGTTCGGTCACCAAAAACTTATTTTTCCTATTGCTATATGCTTCATATTCACGCCATATTCTCCACATTGAAAACACGAATTAACCGCGCTCACCAACAACACCTATCACCCGCGCTCACTCGTCACTTCCGGTATGAAGTACATTCCCTTTCCGTGAGGGATCGATCGTTTGTAAATTTGTTTCGGGACGGGAAAAAGTGTTTTGCGTCTTGCTAATTTGTTTTCTAAAATGTCAATTTGTTTTGCCCTTGGTAAAAAATTTTCGCCCATGTAATTGTGTTTTATGGTTGGATAAAAATGTTTTCCAAAATGTAACTTTGTCTCAAGCTTTGAAAAAGTGTTTCAGTCTTTGTAATGTTGCTTTGCACTTCCCGGCCACCGTAACCTTCAATGAGTACAAGCTCCACTTCCTGGACTTTGTTGTACACCTTGCTGCACCTGATAACACAGAAAGGAGGATCAGCTTAGTGAAAAGTTTGTAACACCTGAACACCTGACATTGTTCTCTTCCTGCTACTGTAGAGAGCAGTCGTGCTTTTCCTACTCTCCCCTCTGATCTTGGCTTGCTCCTATTTTCTGTCTACTTTGGTCGTGTGGAAGGTTTTACATCAGAACGGTGAACTGTTTCCTAACATCTCAGTCTGTGGAAGCGCAGAGGAGGATCGACACCATCGGGTCCAGTCTGGTGAGCTGCTGAGAGTAACCACAGGTCTGACAATGACATTAGAAGAAATGTCCAAATCACTACATGAACTGGATGCACGTATGACGCTGAGGATGAGAGCGACTGAAGGACACTGATCCGGATAAATGTTACCGAATCAACCTAAATTGGATTAAAAATGATTGTCTCAGTGTCTCTTCCCTCCCCCTCCCCTCCTCCACCCGAGCGCGAAAACAACTTGCAGCTGGCCTTCGTATCTTCTCCTGCGCACTGGTTTATCTCTCCTCTAGGACAAGGCCAATGAACTGAACTTTTTTTAACAACATAGTCAGTCTGAAGCCTCATACAAACACAGACTCATTATCTTACTCGCACCCCCCCCCCCTTTATTTCTCTTCCTCACGTCACCTCAGAAAATCCCACCATGTGACCGCATGTAATGTGTGTTGTCTTGTGTATTATTATGTATTGTATGCATGCACGTGCAGAGGGGGGTGCTATGGGTGCTTGAGCACCTGCCCTTTGATGCCCAAAGTGCCCCTTTGTCAATGACAGATTTCATTACTTAATTAATTTTTAAATGTGTAAAGGTCCTTTTGTGAAGGCCTGTCGAATCAAAGTATTAGTAAAAATAATTTCTCAGTAAATAAAATGACCCACATGATGACCTTTCAGCAGCTCTGCCTGCAGGACACCTGCGATCCCGCCGGTCAGAGGGGTTTACCTCAACGTGCATGTTGTGGGTTGTTGGATGTATTTTACAAGAAAGACGCAAAGAGAGCAGCACAGTAGTTGCATATTGCTGCGTGTCGCCAGTAGAAGTAACTTTACCTGCCGACTAACACTGCGCCGACAGCTAACGTTGCTCTACACACAGATAAACAAAAGTTGCTCTGTTCACTTCGTTCTGCTGTTTGAGGGAGAAAAGTTTCACGGGCGTCGTGAGGTCTGGTATTTTTTATATAATTTGACTAAAAACCTTTCACTTCAACTAGGATTATTACAGTAACTTCATTAAAAACGTAGTGTGCCTTAAAATAATTATAACAACTTTGGTAAAACTGTTTTATTGCTTATCAGCCCTTAAAATGATCATTTAAATCAGAACAGTATTTGAATAGATAGCAAACCTATTATATGAACTAAATAACTGGAAATACATGTAATAATGTCAGTGTCAATATAAAATAAATAATATTCCTGACATTGAAGAAGAAATGACTCTATTAGATTTCAGAAAAAGGTATGAAATGTTAATGTGAAGGTAAATGCTGCTCTGTCATGGTTATTATGGGCCGACAGAAAGAACACACACATATTTTTAGATTTATGATTAGACATATAGTCAATCAAAATCCAATATATCTCTCAGATTAACAATGTAATATATAAAATCATTATCACAATATTGCCCACACACACACACACACACACACACACACCTGTCTGTAGATTTGTCTCTCTTACTGCTGTCTTGGCTAACCTAGTTCTTTCTCCCAGTACTGTTTCCTTCCCAGATTATTTCCCACACTTTTGTTAACCTGGAATCTTATTTCCTCTCCCTGCAGCTCTGTGAGCGTCTCCCTCTTATTTTCAGCCTTGGCAGCGGCTGCAGCTACAGCAGGTCAGTCATAGTGAGTCTGTCCCAAATACTGTCAGCAATCTTTACATCTCGTCATGGTCACATATTTGTTTCATCAGCTTATATATCTTCTATGTTTGTTATAATATCTCTAGTCACAGAGTAGTATCAGCAGCAACCAAAGCAGCAGCAGCAACATCCCCAGCAACCCCTCAACAGCAACTGTTCCCTGTAAGTTCTGTCAGCCCACCGTGTTTTAAAGCTAGATCTGGGAATTCCCTGTGTTTCTTTTTCAAAACTGTGTCACAGCATTTGTTGATGTATCGATACAGAAGCATCTGTATAATCAAGGATTAAATAACAATATATTTCTCTATCGATATTTTGAGAACAGCCCTAGTTAAATCCCTGTTCCATGTGCCCCTTTTATACTTTGAGCACCGGCCCTTCCAAAGGTCTCTGCACGGCCCTGTGTTCTATAAATGCAAGCCATTTACCACACAGTCTGTGATTTTTTGCCAACTGTCCTTAAAGGCATTTAGACTCGACGGTGATCCTTACTGCTTACCAAAGAACCGGCGCTCCAGCTCTTTCCCATTTTAGATGTGTTGTTTGTGTTTTAGCCGATTCAAGCTAACACTGCTGCTCGTCTTACCTGCCGCTCAGCGAGCATAGCTGCGTTCTGTGACATCATAGCCTCTATGATGTCTGTTGTCATGTTTGTGATGATCCCAGGTGGTGTATGTGAATAGACGGAGTGTGTGTGTGTGTGTGTGAACAGAGACCCAGTGAATAGAGAGAAACGGGTCAGCACCTTGTTCAGCAGTAAATGTACAGTAGAAGTTACAGAGGCCGGTGAATAATGACTGCAGCTTCTCAAGACTAGAGAGGTTCCGTGTGTTGCTGTTGAATAAAGAGTGAAGGAGGTTTGCCCCAAAGTTAGCACTGACTTCGGTCCTGGAGATCAGTCACTGTATTTTTGTAACAATTATTTCAAATAACTGGCTAGTTTTTTACTCTGCTGTGTTTTAGATGCTGTGTGCTTACATGTCCTTCGTTTGATGATGTTTGAATTGTTTTAATTGAATATTTTCCTACCTCATGCCCGATGGGGCTGGTCTTACCAAATAACCGTCACCAAATAATAGTTAAGTATTGATAGTGGTATCGATAAAGAATCGGATCATTAAGCAGTCTCAATAAGGGTACCAATATCAATAAAAATTAATGATCCCCATTCCTAGTAACTATTTTAGTTCCTCTCAATAATCCTACCGATAAATAAACTAGACTCTGTGTCTTAGATTTAGGCTTAGAAAAGTATTTTGCTTCAATACATATTTAAATATTGTCACACCTTCTACAGCGCTGCTAAAACATGCCCTCTTATTGAGGCTAACATGCTCTCGGACAGCAGACGCTGTGGATTCTGCTATATTTCAGCAGAGTAAATGGTTACCATGGCAATGGCGTTCATGAGTTTCGGGGGGAGGAGCTTCTGAAGGAGCATTGAGGGGAGGGGAACGTTTGTTCGGCAGTTGGACTCACATATCAACAAACTCTCTGCAGAATCGCAGAGTATCGCTTTAAGAAATGCTGCATCTTTTCAAGACCAAGAAACCTGTTTTGGTTTTCCATTGTGGAAAAGTTGAACCAGTGCCGGCTTCCAAATCCTTTATTTTTTATCACCTCCGTCGAGGTTCCAAGCGATCTGAGGCGATACTAAAATGTGACGTGAAAACACAGTGGACTGCTGATTGGTCAGAGAGAATCGTCACTATTCACTGCGTCATCATTGTGCGCACCAACAGAAAGTTTTAGATTTTACAATTTTCATACGTTATTCCATCACTAAATCCACTTCTGTGGATTCCAAGAAATCAGCTGTGTAGGTTTCAAATATTGACAGCTTTACGAAAAGTGACGGCGGAAGAAAAATGTGCTTGAAGGTTTTCCGAGCCGAGAAGCTCCCCAAGTTGCGGCG
The DNA here is from genome assembly GCF_021292245.1 of Micropterus dolomieu. Taxonomy (NCBI): domain Eukaryota; kingdom Metazoa; phylum Chordata; class Actinopteri; order Centrarchiformes; family Centrarchidae; genus Micropterus; species Micropterus dolomieu. The sequence continues at coordinate 10,323 of NW_025740399.1, forward strand.
GTGGAAGCCTGCACACAGAGCCCTCTGGAGACTCCAGCAACAGCAGCAGAGGAAAACACAGCTGTTTGATTTTCATAGAGCACATCTGTCTTTACATTCTGAGTAATGTTGGTACGTTTGAACTTAAATCAAGAGACAGCTAGTGTGAGTGGGTCCCGGGTGTGTGTCACGCATTTAGGTCCATCTACTGAAGAATATACTCGGGGAAACACTGTACTGTTATTGTGTGCTGCCAAAAAATTTGGACAAACTGTATTTTGATGCTTTGGCAACATTGTTCTTGAACCTTTCCTGCCAATAAAGCAATCTGAATTGACATTCTGTAGGTAATTTGTCACTTTTTTGTTGCTGTTTTTATATCCTCATGACAAGTAGTCTCCCCATTACAGGGGAGAAAACAAAGAACTAACCTTCATCACTGTTGAGATGTCGACAATTTCCTTGGACGTCTTCTTCATCAAATTCTACCTCACTGTGACCACTATGAAGAAATTCATTCTGCTCCAGAAAGAAATCAAAAAGGTGCAGTTTTCACTGATTGTGCTGAGCTGGTTCAGAGCATGAAAGGAAGGCAGTTGTGATAGAAGAGACGTAGGTGTGTACAATTATTCATGCATCCTTTATATTGCTACTTTCCCATCCTCTTCTACCGTCACTCTTCCACCAGAAAGTATGTTGGAGGAAGCAGGGAAAGGAAAAGTAGAAAAGTGAATGAGAGGGAAAAAAGAAAAGATCACAGATGTCTTTAACAGTTGTTAAATATTTATCAAAGTCAAAGTAATTAAATTTAATATCAATCTACCCAGTTCACTTGAACATATCAAACTGGCATTAGTTCCTTATTGTGGCCTTGTTGTCATGGTGACATTGCTTACTCTTGACAGCATAGGATATGTTAATTTCTTGTTAAAGTCTTGAACTGTCAACAGGGCGACAAGGGAAGAGTTCATGAAAATGCATTAACAGTGGTCTATTGCGATACATCTGCAAGACATGCATGAATACCTATTTTAAAAGAGGTATGAGTTGGTTGATTAAGACCTGAGTACAAAGTTAAAAGATTAGCTGTCACACAATCTTCAAATGTCTTATTTTTCCTTCTTCTTTTTGCTTCCAGTGCCCCTTCTTCAGCTTCTGTACTACTTGTGAAGTCGCAGTTGTCACATTCTTTAAAGTCATCTACAAATCATAAATAACATTTAACACAGGCAAAGCAAAAAGCTACTGCCACATGACAAAAGGCACATAATAGATGCGACATGTAAGTGTACCCACCAGATCTCATCTTCTCTTTCAGAAGAGGAAACTTTCTCCAACACTCATTCAAATGTCTTTTGGTCAGAACAGTAACATTTTTTCTGTCTACCCAGCTGTGTAGCACCGTCCCTTCTTCTTGCCTTTTCCTTTCTTGCCACACTGCCCTAACCCAAGCCATCCTGAAACAAAGCATATTGAAATAAATTTAAACATTAACTTAAAAACAGAAATCACTCCAAACAATATAGAGACAATTCCAAATTAACTGCATGTTTCATCATACATTAACTACTCAGTGGTGGATGCTGTAAATGCATCAAATTCATCAAATTACTATTACTGAGGGAAACAAATATTTCCATTACAGCTTCCCATGAACAGGCTCATCTGTGGCACATTGTAATATCCAGTAACTGTATATTTAAAATATAGATATATAAAACTAGGCAGCAATCAAAGTTTGTGTAAACACAGTGGAAACATTGGCAAAAAGCTTTACTAACAATAGGTCAAAACATATGGCAACAATATTACATCACAATTTCAATAGTGTGTGTGCACTAACAAGCACTATATTTCTGATGCAGGTGCCATTATAGGCTCTGTTGTAAAGGTCATGTGCTCACTAAAATTAACCAACACACGATATACAGGCTCCTGCTTCCCAGCAAAGCAAATACACTAGTGTTTTGACCCTGAGGTCATATTTTGTTGTTTGTTTATCTCTCCCGGCACTGTCAGCTGTTCTCCTCCATTAGAGAGTGTGTGTGTGTGTGAGTGTATGCAGGTACTGGAGAACAGGTGGACACTCTGGATTGGTCCGGTTGAGCTGATTGGAGCCTCCTGATTGGGCACCTGGATGACAGCAGCCATCTTAAGCCCCACTGACAGGAACTCTTCTCTCTCTCTGCCATTCCCAACCTGCCTGAGGACTGTGTGTTATGTCTGTGTTTATTGTGTCTGGTCAGATGTACGACCAGGCTGGGCCAGTTAAGCCTGGTCCCCACCTTCACCAACTTAATAAACTTTGTCAAAAAATACTGCATTAGTTTCTATTATAGTCAATAAATTTGCAATCAAAAACTTCTCTGGAGACGGTCAAGAGTCGGTGCAAAAGAGTTTATTCCAAAACAGGACACATAAACCCGTCCAACATCCCAGCAGGTCGGAGGATGAAGTCCATCCTGTGGTCTGCAGATATTCTTATATACATCTCTTCTGGTTTGCCCTCCTTTCCTCATGATGAACTTCTTTTCCTCTGTTCCCCAGCTGTCAGTTATTACTGTATTGTAGACTTTCTACATCTTTATACTACTGGATAAGAAGTTCATCATTTACATTTCAACTTCAGTCTCACTGTGTTTTTTAAAGGTCACGCCTGCTTGATTTGACACAGAATTGTGTTTTTTAACCAATTAGTATAACAATAACATAAGTAAAGTTGCATTTTTCATTAATGCTTGGTTTCTTACAGCATTCTTGATGTTATGCTGGCTGCTTTCTGCTTTCTGCTTATCATCTGTCTGTTGTGTTTTTACCAAGCATCTGACAGTTTTTTGGTCATCCTCTGTCGTGTTTTTGCAAAAGCATGAATTCCTTCAGCAAGTTCACTCAAAGCTCACACTGGCTATAATAACCAGAGGTTGGAAGTTGACAATCAAACCCCCTTAATCAGTAATTAAGCATGTAGTCTTAATATTAGCAGATTAACACCTCAGCAGTTCCTCGTGTAATCACAACAACAGTAGATAACAGTAGATAACAGTAGATAACAGTAGACCAAAGCATGCACTGTCACAGTGTCAGCAGATCTTACACACCTGCAGCCTCTCCTATGGTCATAATCTACAGTAGATGACAGTTGGACAAGACGAACCACCTGTAGTCTGTTCCTGCAGTCATTCCTCCCACTCAAGGATCTGTTTCTGTGTTCATGACTACAGTTCACTACTTATAAGTAAAAACTAAAGCATATCTATGTAAAAAGAAAATGAATAAGAATGATTAATGATTAATACTAGTAAAATGATATAAATGATGATATAAGAATGATTACTTAAAGTAACTGATTAAAGACAATAAAACTGATTAACAATGATTAATAATGATTAAGGATAATCACTGATGACTGTTTCTTGACTGATGTCTAACTTTTTGTCTGCAATGCTCCCCCTCTCTGTGTCCTAGGCATGCCCTCTGCTGATCACGGCATTTTAACCAAAACCCTGACTTTGTGGAATAAGCTGGTGTCTCTTGTGCTGTTTGCTATAGACGGGACATTCTTACTGTATTGATGTGTTTTGTAACACAATTTTCACTAATTCTGCTTCCACATTTTCCTCTGCTGGTGTTTTTGATGATGCTGTGCTACTGTTACTGCCTCCGGGCAGCTAAACACAGAGAGGACCACACACTCTCAGAGCTATAGAGTTTTGACACTGTGATCTTAACTTTACACTATAAAATAATACTTTAAATGGTGACAATAGCTATAGAGTTTCAGCGTTGTGATCTTAACTTTACACTATAAAATAACTCTTTAAATGGTGACAATAGCTATAGAGTTTCAGCGTTGTGATCTTAACTTTA
>NW_025740400.1:0-2012 GCF_021292245.1 Micropterus dolomieu
TGCAGACCACTACTAACATGTAGACCACTACTAACATGTAGACCACTACTGACCTGCAGACCACGACTAACATGTAGACCACTACTAACATGTAGACCACTACTGACCTGCAGACCACGACTAACATGTAGACCACTACTAACATGTAGACCACTGCTGAGCTGCAGACTACTACTAACATGTAGACCACTGTTGACCTGTAGACCACTACTGACATGTAGACCACTGTTGACCTGTAGACCACGTTTGACCTGTAGGCCATTACAGTCCTGCAGATCACTGCTGGCCTGTAGACCACTTCTGACCTGCAGACCACTACTAACATGTAGACCACTGCTGACCTGTAGACCACTACTGACATGTAGACCACTGCTGACCTGCAAACCACTACTAACATGTAGACCACTGTTGACCTGTAGACCACTGTTGACCTCTAGGCCATTACAGTCCTGCAGATCACTGCTGGCCTGTAGACCACTACTAACATGTAGACCACTACTAACATGTAGACCACATCTGACCTGCAGACCACTACTAACATGTAGACCACTACTAACATGTAGACCACTACTGACCTGCAGACCACGACTAACATGTAGACCACTACTAACATGTAGACCACTACTAACATGTAGACCACTGTTGACCTGTAGACCACTGTTGACCTGTAGGCCATTACAGTCCTGCAGATCACTGCTGGCCTGTAGACCACTTCTGACCTGCAGACCACTACTCACCTGTAGACCACTGCTGAGCTGCAGACCACTACTGGCCTGTAGACCACTACTCACCTGTAGACCACTACTCACCTGTAGACCACTACTAACATGTAGACCACTGCTGACCTGCAGACCACTACTGGCCTGTAGACCACTACTCACCTGTAGACCACTACTGGCCTGTAGACCACTACTGACCTGTAGACCACTGCTGACCTGTAGACCACTGTTGACCTGTAGACCACTGTTGACCTGTAGGCCATTACAGTCCTGCAGATCACTGCTGGCCTGTAGACCACTACTCACCTGTAGACCACTACTCACCTGTAGACCACTACTGGCCTGTAGACCACTACTGACATGTAGACCACTACTGACATGTAGACCACTACTCACCTGCAGACCACTACTCACCTGTAGACCACTTCTGACCTGCAGACTACTACTAACATGTAGACCACTACTAACATGTAGACCACTGCTGACCTGCAGACCACTACTCACCTGTAGACCACTACTAACATGTAGACCACTTCTGACCTGCAGACCACTACTAACATGTAGACCACTACTAACATGTAGACCACTTCTGACCTGCAGACCACTACTAACATGTAGACCACTACTAACATGTAGACCACTACCAACATGTAGACCAATGTTGACCTGCAGACCACTACTGACATGTAGACCACTACTCACCTGTAGACCACTACTGGCCTGTAGACCACTACTGACATGTAGACCACTACTCACCTGTAGACCACTACTGGCCTGTAGACCACTACTAACATGTAGACCACTGTTGACCTGTAGACCACTACTGACATGTAGACCACTAACTTACTGACCTCACAAACAGCTGCTACGCCAATTTTCTGCTTCTTTGTCTCTCTCCTAAAGATTCTTCTGTATCCATCTGGTCAGTGAACTGAATGATATGCCGGTACAGCAGCATTAACAGAGACACAGTGACCTTTAGTTTTCACTGAAAACAACATTCCAAGGGGACTGATATCGTTTTGAAATAGGCTACTAGAGACAGGTAATAATAATGGCGTTCAGTTTGTTGTGTGCAGTTAAGTCCCTCTGCAGGTCGGCAGAGCAGTGATGAAAGGCAGCCTCCCTCAGGGTCTTAGTACCCATCCACAGTAGGGATTGAAATTGTGAAGAAGACATAAATGAAACTATATTATAAATGAATACTAATTATATTTGTATTATTATATAATATGTATCAATATTCTTGCTTCTCTTTGTTGAGTACCATGTTAGGGAAGCTTCAGCCACCCT
>NW_025740401.1:0-2891 GCF_021292245.1 Micropterus dolomieu
TGTTGAAAAAAACCTTACAAATTATTTAAAATCCCACAAGAGAGACACCAACCTGGAATGAACCTGTTGAGGTGGCAGTGAAACGACTCCAGGGACGTGGACCCTCTGGCACAGCGGTACCTGGTCAGGACAACGCCGCCTTTGGTGGTGGTGGTGCCTGTCACTGTGTACAGCTGCACACCTGGCACGTCCTGGATGCACTTGACGTGCCGTTTCTGCACCCGCCAGATGTGCTCCATGCGCACCTGTTCCAGCAGCGGCACCCCCATGAGGTCTCTCCCTTTTGGCCCCTCCAGTGTTTGCAGCAGCTGCTCGATGAGGCTGATGGTCCCCTTCTCCCCGCGCGTCCTCCTTCTGCAGTACTGGCTCAGCTCCTTCTTAGTGATTCTCCTGTCCACCAGGATATCAGTAAGTGCTGGCACACCCTCCTGTCTGAGCTGCTCTCTCTTAGCCTGCCGCAACAGACTGAGGTCCCCTGCATCCCACTCAAAGATACATGCAGACAGGCAGCCCATGAAGGTGGGGTAGAGGGGATGAGCATCGGTGGTGCAACCGACAGCCAGCCTCCTCATGAAATGCCAGATGTCCAGTCTTATGTGGATGTCTGGCCACTGTGCAAACCTGGTCTGCAGCTTGCTCTCCCCCTCGCTCACGCAGCAGCCACAGTCCACATACAGCAGCACAGGCGGGGGGACACATGCCTGGCGGTACCACTCCATCACTCCAGACACCATCCTGTCCAGTCCTGGCCCCTCCTGCACTGTCAGGACACTGGTCAGGACCTGGCCAACTTCGTTGCTGATTGAGGTCAGCCAGAGAGCTGTCCCTCTGCCGTGGCCAGCCAGCTTCTTTGTAATCTGAAGGGTGATGTTTTAATTACATATGGTTTAGACATTATCTATAGCAGTTAAGACACAGCACAAACTTATGTAATGTTACCACTGACAATAACGTAAACATGTATATGAGAGTATATATTACATACAAAGAAATATATTACAGTTAGATTATTTCTTACCTTTTTGGTTGAATCCATCTTTAAGATGGAACCAAACGTGGAGGTGATGCTGGCCTTAATGTGGTCCAGACGGGAGAGGATGGTCAGCAGCCAGCGACTGGTGGGGACGTGGATGGGCTCCGGGGGCTCCTGGCAGATCACTGGGAAGAGGCTGGGCTGATTCATAAAGTTAGCACACTCCCCCACATAGTGTGCCAACCGGTTCAGCCAATTCTCACCGTGGTTCTCCCGGAGCTGCTTCGCCAGTCGTGCTGGACTGTTGCCGAGAGTCCGGTCCCGAAGCAGCCGAATGACACGTATGTCACAAGCATACCTGAAAAGTATATTTAATTTAATCCTGGGTGTGTATACACGTCATATAACAATACAGTGATTAGTTACATGTTTATTGGAGGATAATTGAAGTGGATTAAGTCTTTTCAAAACTGTTTTACTCACTTGCGGGTCAGAATCATTTGAAACAGCTTCTGGTGGGGCAGGTCCAGCTGGTCCCGGACAGTCTGACTGGTCGACAGATAGTTCAGGGAACACACGGTGCACCTGAGTGTCTCTGTCACCATCAGGTAATACCCGTCGATGTCTAAGACCTTTCGAGCCCTCTTGTGGACACCATAGCCCGTCAGCTGCTTCCCACAAGCCGGGCAGGACACCTTCACCTTCCACAGGTGGTATGGCATCCACACCATCAGCCGATGGGTGAAGAAGCTGTCGGGTGCCGGGGTCTGGTGGTAAATGAGGGCTGGGACAGGGGGCTCATACCACAGCTTTACATCTGACCGCAGTTTACCGGAGGGAAAGAGGGTGCTGGCAATCCACCTGTGGTACTGCACAGGGATGGTCTTGCTCAGTTCCCCCGGCAACCAGATTGAAGCTGCAACCGCAGCAGCTGCTGAAGGAACTCCTCCAGACTCGTCCTGTTTAAAAGACAATAACAAATAAGAGTAAGTTTATAGCATAAATAAAGGCTATACTGAAGATGATTTACAACAGAGCCAGACCAACGAATAGATGCTGTACTCACAGGGGCTACTGCAAGGCTGATGCTTACAGAAGGGCTTGGGGTTCTCACAGAGGATGGAGAAGGAAGAGGAGAAGGAGGAAGAGGAGAAGAGCTCGGTGTCCTCACAGAGGATGGTGCAGGGGTCGGTGTCCTCACAGAGGATGGTGCAGGGGTCGGTGTCCTCACAGAGGATGGTGCAGGGGTCGGTGTCCTCACAGAGGATGGTGCAGGGGTCGGTGTCCTCACAGGGGATGGTGCAGGGCTCGGGGTCCTCACAGAGGATGGAGAAGGAAGAGGAGAAGAGCTCGGGGTCCTCACAGAGGATGGAGAAGGAGGAGAAGGGCTGGGGGTCCTCCTAGCCACTAAATTGGGCTTTAGTGAGTCAGACTTTGACCCACCAAAACGTGATTTAGTGAACTGAAAGGAGAAAAAGATATAATTTAATGATGCAACACAAACACAATGGTTCATACAAAAGATTAATTGATTAGAAAGAACTCACCATTGACAAACTCAGCGGGGCGCAGGAAAGACCTCGGGGTGGCGGCAGACGCTGCAGCACTTGCTGAAGTCGCACCAGGGTCCGAGTCTGAGGCCACAGACTGTGGGGCTTCAGCAGGAGTGGCAGGCTGCTAAAAGAACAGAATTACGACATGTGATGTAACTGCAACAGCGTTATAACACAGATGCGATGCAAGATGAAAATTTATGTGATGTCATTTTGAAAGAGATCACCTTAACGGTGTGAAATCCACAGTTACAGGCCTTGGACCCTCCAAAGAGGGTGCTCTGTCCATGGGCCTGCATGGGGCATTTCTCAATCTGGAACAATCAGAATTGTAATTTACAGTCCGTCTGATTGATACTATCTGC
>NW_025740402.1:0-10866 GCF_021292245.1 Micropterus dolomieu
CCAGGCTCAGCTTCGAGGTACTACTACTACTGAGAACTTTAATACTACTACTGCTAAATAAAGTACTACCTGACACCATCTAGCAGAAACACAAGACCAGGCTCAGCTTCGAGGTACTACTACTACTGAGAACTTTAATACTACTACTGCTAAATAAAGTACTACCTGACACCATCTAGCAGAAACAAAGACCAGGCTCAGCATCGAGGTACTACTACTACTGAGAACTTTAATACTACTACTGCTAAATAAAGTACTACCTGACACCTTCTTGCAGAAACAAAGACCAGGCTCAGCTTCGAGGTACTACTACTACTGAGGACTTTAATACTACTACTGCTAAATAAAGTACTACCTGACACCATCTAGCAGAAACAAAGACCAGGCTCAGCATCGAGGTACTACTACTACTGAGAACTTTAATACTACTACTACTAAATAAAGTACTACCTGACACCATCTAGCAGAAACAAAGACCAGGCTCAGCATCGAGGTACTACTACTACTGAGAACTTTAATTCTACTACTGCTAAATAAAGTACTACCTGACACCATCTAGCAGAAACACAAGACCAGGTTCAGCTTCGAGATACTACTACTACTGAGAACTTTAATTCTACTACTGCTAAATAAAGTACTACCTGACACCTTCTAGCAGAAACAAAGACCAGGCTCAGCATCGAGATACTACTACTACTGAGAACTTTAATACTACTACTGCTAAATAAAGTACTACCTGACACCATCTAGCAGAAACAAAGACCAGGTTCAGCTTCGAGGTACTACTACTACTGAGGACTTTAATACTACTACTGCTAAATAAAGTACTACCTGACACCTTCTAGCAGAAACACAAGACCAGGCTCAGCTTCGACGTACTACTACTACTGAGGACTTTAATACTACTACTGCTAAATAAAGTACTACCTGACACCTTCTAGCAGAAACACAAGACCAGGCTCAGCTTTAAGATAGTACTGTTTTACTGCTACTGATAACCTCAGTACTATTATTGATAAGTAACATAATAGCACTGATAACATCAGTACTATTATTGCAAAAGTCAGTACTATAGCTACTAACTGTTGCTAACCAATGTATCACTACAGTTAAATGAAGTACTACTACTGTTGCTAAGTTTTATAACTGATGCAAACTGAAGTACTGCTAGTGAGTTCCATAGCAGTAGAAGTACTCAGTCTGTTGCTGTACTACAATGTTTTCATTTGGTTATCATTGTTTTAAGTCGTACTGTAGTTTCCTGTGTGTTCTTGTTGATGTACTGTAGTTTCCTGTGTGTTCTTGTTGATGTATTGTAGTTTCCTGTGTGTACTTGTTGATGTACTGTAGTTCCCTGTGTGTACTTGTTGGTGTACTGGAGTTCCCTGTGTGTACGTGCTGTAGTTTCCTCTCAGTACACCCCTTCTTTCTGTCCCTCTTCAGACCAGCCTGGTGTCGGTGGAGGGTTTGTCCCGGCTTGTGGACCCGTCCCAGCTGACCTCTGACCTCGGCGGCTCGCTGGAGTACGACCACGTGGAGTGGACCGAGCTGCGTCTGGGTCTGGAGGAGTTCTCTGGGGCCGCCACTCAGCTGCTGTCCCAGCTGGAGCAGCTGGAGGCCGGGCTGAACCGCATACCAGAGCCCCAGGACGTGGACGAGGCCCGCAAGTGAGGAAGACCCTAAGTCACACTTGTTGATTATTAAAAAGTTATTGATTATTTAAGGAGTTAGTGATTATTTAAAGAGTTATTGATTATTTAAGGAGTTAGTGATTATTTAAAGAGTTGTTGATTATTAAAGAGTTAGTGATTATTTAAAGAGTTATTGATTATTTAAAGAGTTGTTGATTATTAGAGTTATTGATTATTTAAGAGTTATTGATTATTAAAGAGTTGTTGATTATTAAAGAGTTGTTGATTATTTAAAGAGTTGTTGATTATTAAAGAGTTAGTGATTATTTAAAGAGTTATTGATTATTTAAAGAGCTGTTGATTATTAAAGAGTTGTTGATTATTTAAAGAGTTGTTGATTTTTAAAGAGTTAGTGATTATTTAAAGAGTTATTGATTATTTAAAGAGTTGTTGATTATTAAAGAGTTGTTGATTATTTAAAGAGTTGTTGCTTATTAAAGAGTTAGTGATTATTTAAAGAGTTGTTGATTATTTAATGAGTTAGTGATTATTTAAAGAGTCGTTGATTATAAAAGAGTTATTGATTATTTAAAGAGATGTTGATTATTAAAGAGTTAGTGATTAGGTATTACAACGTCAGATCGTATTTGGTAACTAGTTTTAAAGACGTTTTTGTTTATAGAGTTATTTCCATATTTTCCAGACTTCTCGAGGAACACAGTCGTCTCCGTAACACCATCGCCACGGCACCTGTCGACGGCCTGGAGCGAGAGGGGCGGAGCTTGCTTCAGCGCATGCGCTTGGGCCCCTCCCACGGTGACGCCTCTACTGAAGGCAGCGGCGGTGGCGGCCACGGCAGCTGGCTGTCGGGCGGGGCGGACTTTCAGAGCGTTGCGCCGAAGGTTTCATCTCTGCTGGACCGGCTGCAGGCGGCTCGCAGTCACCTGCTGCAGAGCTGGAGTGACAGGAAGCTGCACCTGGACCAGGCGCTGCAGCTGCACCTGTTCGAGCAGGACGCCACCAAGGTGAGGTTTACAGCTCACGGTTCATCTGTTAACAGACAGGACGAAGACATTGATCTTCTTTCTTACCTGAGACCTCATTGATACGTTCTGCGTATGTCACCTACAGAACAGGCTGAAGCGGCTTTGTCTTGGATCACACTACCGGCTTGTCAGGATCCACCCTACTCTGCTTCTGATTGTTTCATAAGCTGAAGTGTCGCTGCTCTTTTACCCGTCTCTGTCTGTCTCTGTCCATTTCAGATGTCGGAGTGGATCGCTCACAGTAAAGAGTTGTTCATGCAGAGTCTGGCGGAGGTCGGCCAGAACCACCAGCACGCCCTCGACCTCCAGACACAACACCAGCACTTCACCGCCAACTGCATGGTCAGTCTGTGTGTGTGTGTGTGAAAGTGAAGACGTTTTAGGAAAGTGAGGACATTTTAGAAAAGTGAGGACAGTTTGGGAAAGTGAGGACATTTTAGGAAAGTGAGGACATTTCAGAAAAGTGAGGACATTTTAGGAAAGTGGGGACATTTTAGGAAAGTGAGCACATTTCAGAAAAGTGAGGACATTTTAGAAAAGTGAGGACAATTTGGAAAGTAAGGACATTTTAGGAAAGTGAGGACGCTTTAGGAAAGTGGGGACATTTTAGAAAAGTGAGGACATTTTAGGAAAGTGAGGACATTTCGGAAAAGTGAGGACATTTTAGGAAAGTGGGGGCATTTTAGAAAGTGAGGACATTTTAGGAAAGTGAGGACATTTTAGGAAAGTGGGGGCATTTTAGAAAAGTGAGGACATTTTAGGAAAGTGAGGACATTTTAGAAAAGTGAGGATATATTAGGAAAGTGGGGACATTTCAGAAAAGTGAGGACATTTTAGGAAAGTGAGGACATTTTAAGAAAGTGAAGACATTTCGGAAAAGGGAGAACATTTTAGGAAAGTGGGGACATTTTAGAAAAGCGAGGACATTTCGGGAAAGTGAAGTAATTTTGGAAAAGTGAAGTAATTTTGGAAAAGTGAGGACATTTGTAACACGTTTGTCCTGAATGAGTCGTCTGTGCGTCTCGCTGCAGAACGGCAGCGTGAACGTAGACAGCGTGGTGACCGTGGCGGCGAGGCTGGCGGAGGCCGGTCACTACGGGGCAGAGCGGATCGCCATGGTGTCGTCACGGTTACAGGAAGACTGGAAGTCCCTGACGACGACACTGGAGGAGCGGAGCAACACGCTCGCCATGGCAACCGGCTTCCACCAGGGGGCAGAACAGGTGACACAATCAGGATCACCTGCAGCATACACCTGCACGTCTACCTGTTTTTTACCTGTCTTTTACCAGTCTATGTACTATACCTGTCCACCTGTCTGTCTTCTTCTCTATCTACCTGTCTTTTACCTGTTTCACCACCAACCTTTGTACCTGTCTGTATCTGCCTCTTTACCCCTTTATGTCTACCTGCCTGTCTGCCTCTCTATCTTCCTGTCTACATTTTGTTGTCTTCCTGTCTGTCCACTATTTTACCTGTTTTGCTTTTATCTTCCTACCTGTCTGTCGCTCTACCTGTCCAGTTCCTGCTCAGAGTGGAGGGCTGGGTTCAGACGTGCTCTGAAGGGACGTTGCCTTCAGCGACAGCAGAGCTGGAAGCTGCAACAAAGAAACACCAGGAGCTGAACGAGGAGATCTCTGCTAACTACACACAGGTACCTGTCTGTCCACATACCTGTCTGTCTCAACGCCTGTCTGTCTCAACACCTGTCTGTCCACGTACCTGTCTGTCTCAACACCTGTCTGTCCAACGTACCTGTCTGTCTCAACACCTGTCTGTCCAAGTACCTGTCTGTCTCAACACCTGTCTGTCTCAACACCGGTCTGTCTCCCCACCTGTCTGTCTCCCCACCTGTCTGTCTGACTGACTACCTGTCTGTCTGCAGGTCAGTGAGAGTGGTAAAGCCTTATTGGACGTCCTCCAGCGTTGCCCGGCGGCCGACTCCGATGACGCACCCACCAAACCAGACTTCAGTGCTGCCACGCACGGCATCATGGGAGTTCTGCACCAGGTCATGCAGGTATGGCTTACGAGACATAACGTCCCACATCCATCAGTAGAGAGCAGACCTCACTGACCAGCAGACAGACAGACAGGTGGACTGATTTTAAGTCTTCTCTTTATTTGCAGGGTTACCATGAGGTGGAGGGGGCGTGGCAGCATCGTAAGCTCCGCCTCCACCAGCGCCTGCAGCTGTGTGTGTTTCAACAGGATGTTAGACAGGTATGATACATTCAGACACATATCCAGACTGAGATTAACATCAGACCTTAGGACCAGATTCTTCTTATCCAGTTAATATTAACATCAAGATTCAGAAAATATTTACATACTGATTTGAATCATTAAGACTTAAATACACTGAATTTAACCTATAAGCCACAATTATGAGATATTAAGTCAAAATCTTGACCTACCGTGTGGAAATGTTTTTATTAAACAAAAGCACCTGTCTGTCTCTCAGGTGTTGGACTGGGTGGAGCAGCACGGTGAGGTTTTCCTCAACAAACACAGCGGCGTGGGGAAGTCTCTGCACCGCGCGCGAGCGCTGCAGAAACGCCACGACGACTTCCAGCAGGTCGCACAGGTAACACATCCACCACGCTCAAGGCCAGTTTATACTTCTGGGTCAAGTCCACTACGGCGTAGACTACGTGTCGACCAATCACAGGTCTTGCTGCCTGCGTCGCTGCGACATGTGTAGAGTCAACGCAAAATAAATAATAAATCTGACCATGAGCTTTTCTAGCCAAGAGTTTACACCGAGCTAACCTGCAACAAGGCACATCCACACATTTATCTCAACATAAAATGGCTGTTCAGCTTCCCTAAGTGATCAATATCCTGCTACACGTAAAGATCACTAAGTGTAAATTCAACTGTTAGAAAGGTGAAACACTAAATAAATGAAAGTGTGTGTAGCAGGTGTTAGTGCAGCTGGTGGAGACTTTGTGAGGACTTAATCTCAAAAGCAGGATTGTTCACCATGGTGTGTGTGTGTGTGACAGAACACTTACACTAACGCAGAGAAGCTTCTGGAAGCAGCCGATCAGCTGGCTCAGTCTGGAGAGTGTGAGGAGGAGGAGATCTACCAGGCAGCCCGAGACCTGGAGCTCCGCATGCAGGTAAGGAAGTCTGGACTTCTGTTCAAAATGGCCGACGCCCTGTATCAAACAGAAAGGACAAACACCAATGCGCCGCAGGTGATGTGTTGTTAATGTGTGTATTTAATATTGTGTTGTGTGTTTGCAGGCGTTCATCCAGAGAGTTGAACAGAGGAAGCTGCTGCTGGACCTCGCTGTGTCTTTCTACACACACACCAAGGAGGTAACACACACACACACACACACACACACACACAATTAATACGCTGTCATTAACTGTGATATCTGCAGTGTTTTCCTGTTATAAGTTTATTATTGTGAGTCAATGAATGTTTCTCCTCGTCCTCCTCCTCTCCTGATCTCTCCCCCCTCCACTCCTCCTCCTCCCCCTCCTCCTCCTCCTCCTCTCCTCTCCTCCTCTTCTCTCCTCCCCTCCTCCTGCTCTTCCTCCTCCTCTCCTCCCCTCTCTTCCTCCCCTCCTCCTCCTCCTCCTCCTCTCCTCTCCTCCTCTTCTCTCCTCCCCTCCTCCTCCCCTCCTCCTGCTCTTCCTCCTCCTCTCCTCCCCTCTCTTCCTCCTCCTCCTCCTCCTCAGCTCTCAGTATGGATGGAGGGCCTCCAGAAGCAGCTCTCCTCAGATCTCTGTGTTTGTCCGGACACCGTTGAGGCTCTGCAGGCTCTCATCAGCCAGCAGCAGCAGCAGCAGGCCAACACGCAGGTACCTGCTGACCTCTGACCTCTACGCCTAACCCCGTCATAACAACCTAACACCCCCCTGACCTCTGACCCCTCAGCTCTAACCCTCACACTAACCCTGAATCTAACCCTGACCCACAGGAAGCTGCGATGAGTGTCATCCGGGAAGGAGAAGATCTCATCCTGCAACTCAGGTACACGCAGAGAGTATGGGTGCGTTTGATTCACTCATCGGGGCAGCCTGTGTGGATCTGATCTGGTGTTTGTCATTATTGTGGGTGTTTAAGGTTTGTAAAATCTACAGGGTACGTTTCTTTTAAGCATCAAGGCAGCTGTGTGGCACATGTGATGTTCGTGTATGTATTCTGTGTGGGTGCGTTTGTTTTATGGCTTGTATAGACTTTCCAAGTTTGCAAAGCCTGTTTGGGTCTATTTGTTTTCTAGTTTAGTAATTTCTAATTTGTATAACCTGTGCGGGTGTGTTTATTGTGTGGGAGTTTGATTCACTCCACGGGGCAGCTCTGATGCCTGGGTGGAGTTGGTTTGTTTCCAGCTTTGTTTAACCTGTGTAGGTGCGTTCATTTTGTAGTTTGTATAAACTGTGTGGGTGCGTTTGTTTTCAGGTAGTCAAGTCATTTTTATTTTTACAGCCCTTATTGCACATCAAAATTTGCCTGAAGGGACTTTGCAAACTTGACAGCATAGAACACCCTCTGCCCTTCGAGGCAGCCTGTGTGGAAGCATTTTTGTTTTCAGGTTTTTTCTAGCTTGTATAATCAGTGTGGGTGCATTTGTTTCACTGTTCTGGGCAGCTCATGGTCCTGTGTGGAGTTGGTGTATGTAAAGACTGTGGGTGTTTTTGTTTTCAGGTTCTATAGCATGTGTGGGTGTGTTTATTTTATACTTTGTATAATCTATGCGGGTGCATTTGTTTTCGACTTTATTTGACCTGTAATGGCACATTTGTTTTTAAGTTTGTAAAGTTCATGTTGTTGGGTTTGTTTAACCATTTTAGGTGCGTTTGTTTCAGGCCCCAGGGTAGCTCGGTGGCCCATGTGGAGTCAGTGTTGCAGCAGCTGGAAGAGTCTCATGTTCAGTTGGAGGAACTTTTCCACCAGAGGAAAATCCGATTGGATGTTTACCTGCAGCTCCGCATTCTGCACCAGTGCACACTGGAGGTGCAACGTTTATGTTTTTCATTTACTAATAATTAATACTTTATGCATTTAATTTTTTGAACCTCCTTCCACTGTGTCAAGGTTGGATTAATTATGTATGTGTGTTTCGTAGGTAACCGGGGAAATAGATGCCTGGAAGCAGGACCTCCAGAAACAGTCCCAGGACTTCTCAGCAGAAAAGCTAGCATCGCCACGGCTAGCCGATGCAAACCACGACAAGCTAGCCCAGGACAAGCTAGCATTGGGCCAGTCACGGCTAGTGGAGGCCAGCCCTGAGGTGCTAACGCTAGCACAGCAGCGCATCCACAGGTAAACTGACCATTGTGATGACGTCATCCTGGCTCAACACAAAAATTGCTCATAGAAAACAGGCCATTGCAGGCTTTGACTGATTGATTGATCTGCAGGCACATGGAGCGAAGGCTGGCTATGAACAATATGATCTATGAGGTCATCCAACAAGGTCACGACCTTCAGCAGTACGTCACTGAGGTCCAGGCATCGGGTAAGACACACACTTCCGTACAATTGTACTGTACTTCTAGTAATATTATATTTAATGCTACCATTCCTACTACTTCTACTTACGGTATGATTAGTGCCGCTACTGATTAGTAATGTGATTACTTTCACAGATTACATTTGCTGATCTGAAATGCAATTAACAAGGGTGTGAACAGGGCTGAGGTCATCGGATGAACAGAAACGTTAAGCTGAGTGTCATCCGCGTATCGTTGTGAATTTACACCATTTTTTTGAATGTTAGAACCTAACGGCAGCTTATATAGACTGAAAATAAAGGGAACTAGGAATGAGCCGTGGGGTACACCACAAGAAATGAAATAGAGACAACACGAGTCATTTACGGGCTTCCAGCAGTGTTTTATTGTCTTTCAGAGTTTCTTGACTTGTGCTTTAGGGAGTCCCAGTGGTGTTTGATAGAGCTGTGCTGGTCCTTCAGGGAGCTCTGGAAGTTCCCTAACAGGTTTTAGAGGCCACTTAAAGGCTTTCTGGACAGTTTCCAGAAGCCACTTTTGGGACTGCAAAGGTAATGGAGGAGGAAGAGATCCTGCAAAGGGTTCATGTGGTCCATGAAGAGCTTCTAAGGGTTTAAATGCTCATTGAATGGGTTCTGGTAGTCCCTAAGAGATTCCCAGGAGTCACTGACGGGGCTTTGGTGACCTTGAGATACTTCCAGGAGTCTTTTGGTTAGTAGTTCATAGTTGGTTTGTAGTGCTTATGAAGTGGGTTCCAGAGGTAATTGAGTAGTGCTGCAGTGGTCCTTGAGGGGGATCTAGAAGTCCCTACAAGCTTCCAACATTTCTTTAAGGGGTCCCAGGGATCCTTGAGAGGATTTATTGTATCATTAATCACTATTTATCGTATTTGTTATTGTATTTTTATTGATACATTTATTTTATTTTATTGTAGGCATTTGATGTGGACAGCAGAATTTCAGTGTACAGGGAAACTTGAACATCTGACAATGAACACTTTGAATCTTGATTTCACTGACCCTTAAGGAATCTCCAGAAGTAACTTTAGAGACCTTCAGGGACTTCAGTGTATCTTTCAGTGTGTTCCTTGGTTGTGTTCAACAAATTGCCAAGGGTTTTCAGAGGTTTCTGATGAGATTTTTGAGATTTGGACATTCAAATTCTTACTTCGGTCTAAAGAACCCTTAGGGATTTCCATCTTTAAGGTTCCTTGAGAAGGCTCCAGGAGTCTTTTATGTGTGTTACAGGGGTCTCTTAGGGGAGTCTGGGGGATTTTATGAGTCTTTTTGTTGGTTCCAGGGGTCCTTGGGTGATTTTTAGTGCTCCATAATGGGATTCAGTGGTTCTGAGGGACTAAAGTTCCCCTTAGGGTTCCACTGGTCCTTGAGGAGTATTCAGAGATCATTAATAGTTCTCCAATAGTCCCTAAGTGGTTTCAAGGAGTCAATGACAAGGTAATAGAGCATTGAGGGAATTCCTTGACTTTTTGTGTCCTCCGGTTGTTTCTAGTGCTTTCAATTAGGGTTCCAAATATTTTTAAGGGTTTCCATAGAGTCCTAAGGCTCCAGTGGTCCTTGAAGTCTAATATACTGACTGAGTTTACAGAGACGACTGAGGAGGTAGAGATTGATGAAAGGGTTCTTGTGGTCCTTGAAGTGTTCACAGTTTTTGGATTTCATTTTCGGGCTTGCAGTGGTGCTTTGGGGGAGGGGGGATGTTCCAATGGGATTTTATGTATCAAACAACCATAAACTGGCAAAAGGCCGAACGGGCAGAAAGCAGAACAGTTGACAGTTCAGAACAGGTTTTCATATTGATAATTTTTCGTCCTCTGCTGTGAAAAAAAAGAACAGACCAGAAGTCAGTCAGCAGATTTTAATGCTACAGTGCAGCATCCGTCGGACCAGTTCAGTAACACACACATGATATTAGAGGGGAAA
Organism: Micropterus dolomieu; assembly: GCF_021292245.1. Classification (NCBI taxonomy): domain Eukaryota; kingdom Metazoa; phylum Chordata; class Actinopteri; order Centrarchiformes; family Centrarchidae; genus Micropterus; species Micropterus dolomieu. The sequence goes on from NW_025740402.1 coordinate 10,090, forward strand.
GGGGGGTGGGGGGGCAGAGAGGATAATGGAGGGAGGGGGAAAGGGGGATGGGGTTGCCATGGAAACTGCTCTCTGAAGCACACAGCTGGTCCCCATGGAAACCAGGGTATTGAATTTGTCATGGAGACACACACACACACACACACACACACACACACACACACACACAGACAAACGAATGTGGATTAAAACACACATAAATACAGTTGTGTTACTATATTTGCGAGTACCGTAACAGCTGAAATGTCTTCAATCTGAAGGTCTAACAGTGTGTGTGTGTGTGTGTGTGTGTGTGTGTATGTCAGGTATCGAGCTATCGGAGGCAGAGGGGGGTCTCTCCTCTCAGGTGGAGGAGCTGCAGCACCTCCTGCAGGACAAACAGAAGGAGATGCAGCAGATTGCAGATCACACACACACACACCTGGAGCAGAACCTGCAGCTGAGACACCTGCAGAGCCAGGTCAAACAGGTAACACACACTCACCTGCAGAGCCAGGTCAAACAGGTAACACACACTCACCTGCAGAGCCAGGTCAAACAGGTAACACACACTCACCTGCAGAGCCAGGTCAAACAGGTAACACACACTCAGCTGCAGAGCCAGGTCAAACAGGTAACACACACTCAGCTGCAGAGCCAGGTCAAACAGGTAACACACACTCAGCTGCAGAGCCAGGTTAAACAGGTAACACACACACACCTGCAGAGCCAGGTCAAACAGGTAACACACACACACCTGCAGAGCCAGGTCAAACAGGTAACACACACACACCTGCA
>NW_025740403.1:0-1747 GCF_021292245.1 Micropterus dolomieu
AAGGTTTTAACCAGAAAGAGGAGGCGATTGCAGTCTAGGCCAAAAGGCCGAGAAGCGATCGGCCACATTTCCCCTCCCTTTCTCTCACTCGTCATCGAGAGGCTACAAGAGCCCGAGTCGTTCGGTAGCCTCTGTCCAAAAGCCAGGCCTTCGTCTCTCCGCAGCCCGATTGGATAGAGCCTGCCGTGACCTGGGGAGGGGTAGGGGAACGGGCGTGGCCTGGTACTTGGGACTCGAGAGGCAGAGTGAGGCTTACCGTGAGGGTAGTGACCGGGACGACTAGGCTCGTCGGCGGCTCTGGAGGAGGGGCCTGTACTTACTCGGGTTTCTCTTCATAACGTACAAGTCTTTCGCCTTTTACTAAAGACTTCCGTGGAGAGGGACGCCAATGAGTTAAAACTATTTTTGGCAGGCTCTGCCGTGTGGCCGAGCCTCGTGCGTTTGTGAAAAGGAAATAAAACGCCGCCCTCGCCAAGGTTGAGCGGTGCGACGAGGCGCGCTCGGGAGGAGGTGCTGAGACGCAGCCGTTGTTATGCGCAGTTGAAACCACTGCGCCACGGCAGGGGGAGAACTGCTCCAGGAGGTGGGCGCTGGAAGCAACCAGGGGTTATCGCTTCTTGGCCTTTTGGCTAAGACTGCGATCGCCTCCTGTGTCTGGATAAAACTTTTGCCTGTTTGTGGCTAAGTGTTACCAGGTTTTTGGGAGGATACTCACATTATTCCTTGTGAAGAAAATTTCAACGTTATTGTAGTTGAAATTGTTTCACACAAAGGAATTCATTGGTTCAGAGGACTGCTTACCTGTACTCTGCCGGAATAACATCTCGACCAGGCCAAACAAGACAAGGTAAGTGTGTTTTATTCACCTTTCTAACATTTCTAGTAGATTTTATTGCTCTTTTTAGAGCATTCTTTTACCTTATTTTAGTTGACTTGGTTTTAGACTGTTTTAGGTGTTTTAGCTTCCTTTTACCACTTTTACGTTGTGGTGCCTCCATCATGGCGGCCAACCATGCCGGCATGAGGAGGCACCACAGTGTCAGATTTACATTCAAAGAAAAAGATGGGACAACCCTTGTTATTTCAAGGCTTGACTTCTCAAGGAAAATGATCCAGAACATTTTGAAATTCTCCCCACAGGATATAAATTGTATTTTGACTATGCCATTTGGAAAGGGATTTGATGTGAGTTTTGTCTCTGCTGCCGTGTTCAGAGATTTCTGGACACGCTTCGAAAATGAAAAACCCCAGTTTACTGCATTTAATGTTGAGAAACTGACTGATAATGCCGCTAAAACGGTAATTGTCAGAATGTTCAATGAGACTGTGAATGCAGATGACATTTGTTTAAAGGCCAGGCTACCAAAGTGAGAGATGAGGATGGCATCTGGAATTGCGCTTGGAGGGTCCCCATCCAACAATGGCAAGACCCTCAAGGCTTTCAGGGCCTGAAACATCTGCCATCCATGATAGTTCTGGGAAACAACAGGGGCTACATTCATTACCAGGGCCAGCCCAAACTCTGCCGCAAGTGTGGTGAGAATGGGCACCTGGCAGAAGCGTGCCAGCAGATCATTTGTGGTAAATGTAGAGAAATTGGGCATACTTTCGAGGAATGCACCAATGGCAGAAAGTGCAATCTTTGTGGAGAAACAAACCACCTCTTCAGAGATTGCCCTAAGTCGTTTGCCAACAAATTAAAGGCAGCAAAGGCACAAAATGGCGGACAAGACGAAGCAGTTAGAGA
>NW_025740404.1:0-1419 GCF_021292245.1 Micropterus dolomieu
CTACAGTCCTCCGCTCTACCAACTGAAAGATCGAAGGGAACGAAATACCTTGCTTGAAATAATTGCAGAAGAACTACACAGATTTAGCAGAACTTGTCTTTGTGTTTTACCTGATATCGGTGGAACATACGAAGCAAAGAAACCCATCTCAGCTTTTTATCTCGTCAGTCGGAGCCGACACAAACATAAATCACCTCCTTCGAGCCCGAGACCTAAGGATTACCGACATTATGAACCTAAATTCCTCCGCTCTACCAACTAAAAGATCGAAGGGAACGAAATACCTTGCTTGAAATAATTGCAGAAGAACTACACAGATTTAGCAGAACTTGTCTTTGTGTTTTACCTGATATCGCTGGATGTGGACACACTAAGCTTGTCTGAACATATGAAGCAAAGAAACCCATCTCAGCTTTTTATCTCGTCAGTCGGAACCGACACAAACATAAATCACCTCCTTCGAGCCCGAGACCTAAGGATTACCGATATTATGAACCTACAGTCCTCCGCTCTACCAACTGAAAGATCGAAGGGAACGAAATACCTTGCTTGAAATAATTGCAGAAGAACTACACAGATTTAGCAGAACTTGTCTTTGTGTTTTACCTGATATCGGTGGAACATACGAAGCAAAGAAACCCATCTCAGCTTTTTATCTCGTCAGTCGGAGCCGACACAAACATAAATAACCTCCTTCAAGCTGGAGTTGAACCAGCGACCTAAGGATTACTGACATTATGAACCTACAGTCCTCCGCTCTACCAACTGAGCTATCGAAGGGAACAAAATAAGGATGAAGACATCCAGTTTCATGGACATGACCATGACAAACACCCAACTGTATTTCACTATTCACACGCTTGATTAAAACTGGTACACAGATGTCTAAAGTCATACATACCTGCTTGAAATAACTGCAGAAGAACTACACAGATTTAGCAGAACTTGCCTTTGTGTTTTACATGATATCGCTGGATGTGGACATGCTAGTCTGAACATACGAAGCAAATGTTCAGAAAGAAACCCATCTCGGCCTCTTATCTCGTCAGTCGGAGCCGACACAAACATAAATCACCTCCAGAACATCCAACTGTATTATACTATTTACATGCTTGATTAAAACTGGTACACTCGTGACTAAAGTCATAATTACCTGCTTGAAATAATTACAGAATTAGCAGAACTTGGCTTTTTGTCATACCTGCTACCGCTGGATGTGGACAAGCTAAGCTTGTCTGAACAAATGAACCAAAGAAACCCATCTCAGATTTTTATCTCGTCAGTCGGAACCATTACAAACATAAATCACCTCCTTCGAGCCCGAGACCTAAGGATTACCGACATTATGAACCTACAGTCCTCCGCTCTACCAAATGAAAGATCGAAGGGAACGAAATACCTTGCTTGAAATAATTGCAG
>NW_025740405.1:0-4655 GCF_021292245.1 Micropterus dolomieu
TTTCCTACAGTGTTTCCTACAGTGTTTCCTACAGTGAGCAGTGTCGTCTACAGTGTCTCCTATAGTGAGCAGTGTTTCCTACAGTGAGCAGTGTTTCCTACAGTGTTTCCTACAGTGTCTCCTACAGTGTTTCCTACAGTGAGCAGTGTCGTCTACAGTGTTTCCTACAGTGTTTACTACAGTGAGCAGTGTTTCCTACAGTGTTTCCTACAGTGTCTCCTACAGTGTTTCCTACAGTGAGCAGTGTCGCCTACAGTGTCTCCTACAGTGTTTCCTACAGTGAGCAGTGTTTTCTACCGTGTCTCCTACAGTGAGCAGTGTTTCCTACAGTGTTTCCTACAGTGTTTACTACAGTCTACAGTGTTTTCTACCGTGTCTCCTATAGTGAGCAGTGTTTCCTACAGTGAGCAGTGTTTCCTACAGTGTTTCCTACAGTGTCTCCTACAGTGTTTCCTACAGTGAGCAGTGTCGTCTACAGTGTTTCCTACAGTGTTTACTACAGTGAGCAGTGTTTCCTACAGTGTCTCCTACAGTGTCTCCTACAGTGTTTCCTACAGTGAGCAGTGTCGCCTACAGTGTCTCCTACAGTGTTTCCTACAGTGAGCAGTGTTTTCTACCGTGTCTCCTACAGTGAGCAGTGTTTCCTACAGTGTTTCCTACAGTGTTTACTACAGTCTACAGTGTTTCCTACAGTGAGCAGTGTTTCCTACAGTGTTTCCTACAGTGAGCAGTGTTTCCTACAGTGTTTCCTACAGTGTTTCCTACAGTGTTTACTACAGTCTACAGTGTTTCCTACAGTGAGCAGTGTTTCCTACAGTGTTTCCTACAGTGAGCAGTGTTTCCTACAGTGTCTCCTACAGTGTTTCCTACAGTGAGCAGTGTTTTCTACCGTGTCTCCTATAGTGAGCAGTGTCGCCTACAGTGTTTCCTACAGTGTTTCCTACAGTGAGCAGTGTTTTCTACCGTGTCTCCTATAGTGAGCAGTGTTTCCTACAGTGAGCAGTGTTTCCTACAGTGTCTCCTACAGTGTTTCCTACAGTGAGCAGTGTCGTCTACAGTGTTTCCTACAGTGTTTACTACAGTGAGCAGTGTTTCCTACAGTGTTTCCTACAGTGTCTCCTACAGTGTTTCCTACAGTGAGCAGTGTCGTCTAGAGTGTTTCCTACAGTGTTTCCTACAGTGTTTCCTACAGTGAGCAGTGTTTTCTACCGTGTCTCCTATAGTGAGCAATGTCGCCTACAGTGTTTCCTACAGTGAGCAGTGTTTTCTACCGTGTCTCCTATAGTGAGCAGTGTTTCCTACAGTGAGCAGTGTTTCCTACAGTGTCTCCTACAGTGTTTCCTACAGTGAGCAGTGTCGTCTACAGTGTTTCCTACAGTGTTTACTACAGTGAGCAGTGTTTCCTACAGTGTTTCCTACAGTGTCTCCTACAGTGTTTCCTACAGTGAGCAGTGTCGTCTAGAGTGTTTCCTACAGTGTTTTTTACAGTTAGCATTATTTTAACATTTGAAAGCAGTATGACGTCATATTTGGGATCAAAAGTACATCATGTTTACCTGCTGCGTTCTGATTGGACAAAACTCACCTGGATATTCTTCGTCCTCCTTCTTTACATCACATCTTCTCTTCCTCCTCTTTATTCCTTCTCTCCTTCTTCTTGTTTATTGTTGTTTACGCGTGTCTTTTCCTCTGTCCTGTTGTCTGTTTTTCATTTCCTCCTCTCTTCTTCATTCTTTGTTGTATGCATCTTTTATTCCAGGTCTCTCTCTCCTCTGATCCTCTCTTTGTTTAGTCCCTTTGTTTCTTCTCCTCTGTTATCTGTCGTCCTCTCTTTCCTCCTTTTCTTTCTTCTCGTCTTTCACTCTTTCATTTCCTCCCGTTTCTTTTATTCAAACTTTTGTTGTTTTCTTTCTTCTTCTTTGTTTTATGTTTTTCTCTCTTTCCTTCTTTTCTGTCTCGTCGTTCTTTTCTTCTTCTGTTGGTTCGTTCTCGTCGTTACTTCAGCTTCAGAGAGAGAGAGAGTCAGCTTCATCAATAATTCAGCCTCGCTCGGCCGACAGCAGGCAGACCTGAACCTCAGTTTATCATTAAACACTTATTATTATTATTATTATTATTGTTATACATGTGTCTTTCTAAACTACAATATTCAGTGTTTTCAGTGTTTCAGACCCAGTCAGACACACAGAATGTTAAAGAACCACATTTCAATAATAATGAACAAAAACTAAAAACATGTTTAAATACAGACATCAAATATTAAAGATTTCCTGTTTAAATTATAAACATTAATGTCCATTAACATGAATCAAAAAATCAATAATAACAAGAATCAATAATCTGAACAGTAACCTGATCAGCCAATAGAAAGTGGAGCTGCTCTTAGGTTTCTATTGGCCACTGGGGTTAGCCTATCCGGTTACAGCTCAGTGCAGACTGACTGAGGTCACCTAGCAACAGACACACAGCAGAGACCAGAGACCAGATCCTCTACAGCCAGAGACCAGAGACCAGATCCTCTACAGCCAGAGACTAGATCCTCTACAGCCAGAGACCAGAGACCAGATCCTCTACAGCCAGAGACCCGTGAGGGTCCTACTGTAGATTTAATCCTGTGTGACGAGCTCTTCATAATAATCATGAAGTCCGGTGATGAGGGCCCTCTGGGGGCCCAGGGCTGGCCCCTGCATTCACTATAGGTACTGAATTGGTAATGGAGCTGCTGTGGCCACTAGGTGTCGCTGTACGATGCCAGCGTGTCAAACACTCTGGTGTGATGTGGCCCACATTAGCTTTAGAAACAACTTCATAGGTCACAAACACTTCAGCGTCCTCTGGAAGCACTTCCTGTTGTCTTTGTGAAGTCATAGATGGACTTGGTTTGGTTTTAGATATCTGCCCCGGCCCTGACGCGTCTCCAGCAGTTCAAAAGATCTTTCACAGAGGAAGAGACCCCTGCACACCTGGTGGCCCTTCAACACCAGTTTCTGATGTGAAACACCTGAAACCTTTTTCCTTCCTCTGGATGCAGAGTTAGACTCTGTCAGAGGATCAGGACCAGGCGCCGCAGGTCTGACTACAGCGCCACCATGTTCCCAAAAGAAAATACAGGTGGTCATGTTTGGTGTTTTTACTTCAAAGAGAAACAGTAGCTGGATGAACAGGTGAGGCAGCAGGGAACATGTGGTGAGGGGACTCCGGTTCCTCCGGCCTGATCCTGTCAGCATTGTACCTCATTATTACCATTTGATTTAATTCTTCTGTTAACACTGTAAAATGCTGCACACATCTACACTCCTACTCTGGTCTTTCTCTTCCTCAGGGTCTTGACATGCAGGCTGAGCAGTTGTGACAAAGAGTTTCTGCTCTTGGATCGATGATGTGTTTGTGGTTTGGGAGAAACAGAGTTAACATTTCTCCTCTGTCAGAGTCAGATCCATTCAATCAGCCTGCCGTCACTCAGAGCTTGAACTCTCCTCTCTCTGCTGTGTGGAAACCGGAGTCCGGACCTGCTGGACGCTGACCCGGGTCGGGTGCTGGTCTCACTCTGTATTTAGAGTAAGTATTTTATTTATCCTTTCATTAAGACAATCAGACATAGTCGGGATGAGATGATCACAAGTCACTTTATTTCAGCAGAAACAGAAAAACTTTTACAGCAAATGAACAGTTGAACGTTTCTATCCTCCATTTTATCCAGATATCATTCTGATTAAACTCCGTCAGGCTAAAATGTTCAAATTAGCTGTTCAAAAATATAAATACTTCACGGAAACGTTCCAACACTTCCTGAAATCATCACATCACTTCCTCCGAGGAAGGAAAACGTGGATAAAATCGAAGAATCAGATCAAGACGACAAAATAAAGTTTCCTCATTTTCGGATTCTTCAAAATCCAAACGCCAACGCCACTAATGTCCATCATGTACTGATACGTTAAATATGAATAATTCTTATTGATACTATTATTAATTAAAATACATTAAGATGATTGATCCTGTTGTTCTCAGCTCGTTACCGTGACGATGAAACGGTGATTGATATATTAAACTGCTCCTGAGCTCTCGGCTGGATCCATGGCCTTCTTCACTCCGACGAACTTTGACCTTGTCCACAGATTTAAATGTTGGGCTGGTTTGACACATAAAATGGCCTCCTCAGTGAAACAGGCAATAAATAAATCTGAGCCAATCACAATCCGCCTCCTGCTGTGACATCACTTCCTTCTCCTGCAGCGGTAGCAGCAGACGCGGCACCTCCCCTCCTCCTCCTCCCCCTCTCCAGCGTCCTTTACCATATATGGCGGCGGTGGGGCGGAGCTTGACGTGCCGTACGGGTTCTCACTGCTCAGAGCCACCGGATTGGCTATCACCGTGGAGACGTCATCGGAGGGGCGGAGCTTAGCCCGTGGGATGGTCACCTCACCGTAAGGGTTGTCAAGGGAGACTTTGATGTTTGATGACATGGCGGTGCGTCACGGGAGGGCGGAGCTAAAGACCATCAATCAGTCAATCAGGCAGCCGTCCAATCAAAAGACTCGAGGCAGTCAGGGCGAGAGAGCTCTGTGGAAAAGAGAGAGAGAGTGATTAACTGTCAGAGGAGGGAGGAGAGGAGGGAGGTGGGGGAGGTGGGGGAGGGGGGAGGGGGGGGGGGG
>NW_025740406.1:0-1032 GCF_021292245.1 Micropterus dolomieu
GTGTAATAAGCAGTAACGTAGGTGTAATACGCAGGTGTGTAATACGCAGAAACGTAGGTGTAATAAGCAGTAACGTAGGTGTAATACGCAGGTGTGTAATACGCAGGTGTGTAATACGCAGGTGTGTAATACGCAGTAACGTAGGTGTGTAATACGCAGTAACGTAGGTGTGTAATACGCAGGTGTGATACGCAGTAACGTAGGTGTGTAATACGCAGGTGTGATACGCAGTAACTTAGGTGTGTGATACGCAGTAACTTAGGTGTGTGATACGCAGTAACTTAGGTGTGTGATACGCAGTAACTTAGGTGTGTGATACGCAGTAACTTAGGTGTGTGATACGCAGTAACTTAGGTGTGCAATACGCAGTAACTTAGGTGTGCAATACGCAGTAACGTAGGTGTGATACGCAGTAACGTAGGTGTGATACGCAGTAACTTAGGTGTGTAATACGCAGTAACTTAGGTGTGATACGCAGTAACTTAGGTGTGTAATACGCAGTAACTTAGGTGTGTAATACGCAGTAACTTAGGTGTGTAATACGCAGTAACTTAGGTGTGCAATAAGCAGTAACTTAGGTGTGCAATAAGCAGTAACGTAGGTGTGCAATAAGCAGTAACGTAGGTGTGCAATAAGCAGTAACGTAGGTGTGCAATAAGCAGTAACGTAGGTGTAATACGCAGTAACTTAGGTGTGTAATACGCAGTAACTTAGGTGTGTAATACGCAGTAACTTAGGTGTGTAATACGCAGTAACTTAGGTGTGCAATAAGCAGTAACGTAGGTGTGCAATAAGCAGTAACGTAGGTGTGTAATAAGCAGTAACGTAGGTGTGTAATAAGCAGTAACGTAGGTGTGCAATACGCAGTAACTTAGGTGTGTAATACGCAGTAACTTAGGTGTGTAATACGCAGTAACTTAGGTGTGCAATACGCAGTAACTTAGGTGTGCAATAAGCAGTAACGTAGGTGTGCAATAAGCAGTAACGTAGGTGTGCAATAAGCAGTAACGTAGGTGTGCAATACGCAGTAAC
>NW_025740407.1:0-1914 GCF_021292245.1 Micropterus dolomieu
AGCAGTGGATTCACACTGAATATTAAAATGCTGATAATAGCAGGACAGACTGGGCAATATGGACACACATCTCAGTAACTAATAAGCATCACATATTCAGCCCAGTCAGAGTATAAATAGTATTTTATATTTTTATTGATGGAAACCTGGAGGAGCCAGTTTGAATGGGCCTGATGCAGCTGATAACATTAATATATAGAATATATATACAGTGGGTACGGAAAGTATTCAGACCCCTTTAAATTTTTCACTCTTTGTTTCATTGCAGCCATTTTCCAAAAATCAAAAAAGTTCATTTTATTTCTCAGTAATGTACACTCAGCACCCCATCTTGACAGAAAAAAACAGAAATGTAGAAATTTTTGCAAATTTATTAAAAAAGAAAAACTGAAATATCACATGGTCATAAGTATTCAGACCCTTTGCTCAGTATTTAGTAGAAGCACCCTTTTGATCCAATACAGCCATGAGTCATTTTGGGAAAGATGCAACAAGTTTTTCACATCTGGATTTGGGTATCCTCTGCCATTCCTCCTTGCAGATCCTCTCCAGTTCTGTCAGGTTGGATGGTAAACGTTGGTGGACAGCCATTTTCAGGTCTCTCCAGAGATGCTCAATTGGGTTTAAGTCAGGGCTCTGGCTGGGCCATTCAAGAACAGCCACGGAGTTGTTGTGAAGCCACTCCTTCGTTATTTTAGCGGTGTGCATAGGGTCATTGTCTTGTTGGAAGGTAAACCTTCGGCCCAGTCTGAGGTCCAGAGCACTCTGGAAAAGGTTTTCGTCCAGGATATCCCTGTACTTGGCCGCATTCATCTTTCCCTCGATTGCAACCAGTCGCCCTGTCCCTGCAGCTGAAAAACACCCCCGCAGCATGATGCTGCCACCACCATGCTTCACTGTTGAGACTGTATTGGACAGGTGATGAGCAGTGCCTGGTTTTCTCCACACATACCGCTTAGAATTAAGGCCAAAAAGTTCTATCTTGGTCTCATCAGACCACAGGATCTTATTTATCACCATCTTGGAGTCCTTCAGGTGTTTTTTAGCAAACTCCATGCGGGCTTTCATGTGTCTTGCACTGAGGAGAGGCTTCCGTCGGGCCACTCTGCCATAAATGTAAATGCTCCGTACTTGTATAGCGCCTTTCTAGTCTTTTCGACCACTCAAAGCGCTTCTTACACTACATCTGCATTCACCAGTCACACACATTCATACACTGAGCCTAAGTGCTCAAACAGAAACTAACATTCAAACTCACACTCATTCATACGCTGGCGGGGTTCAGTATCTTGCCCAAGGACACTTCGACACGCAACCAGGGGGAGCCAGGGATCAAACCGCCGACCTTCCGATTAACAGCCAACCCGCTCTACCTCCTGAGCCACAGCCGCCCCTAAAGCTGCCATAAAGCCCCGACTGATGGATTGCTGCAGTGATGGTTGACTTACTACAACTTTCTCCCATCTCCCGACTGCATCTCTGGAGCTCAGCCACAGTGACCTTTGGGTTCTTCTTTACCTCTCTCACCAAGGCTCTTCTCCCCCGATAGCTCAGTTTGGCCGGACGGCCAGCTCTAGGAAGGGTTCTGGTCGTCCCAAACGTCTTCCATTTGAGGATTATGGAGGCCACTGTGCTCTTAGGAACCTTAAGTGCAGCAGAAATGTTTTTGTAACCTTGGCCAGATCTGTGCCTTGCCACAATTCTGTCTCTGAGCTCTTCAGGCTCTTCCTTTGACCTCATGATTCTCATTTTCTCTGACATGCACTGTGAGCTGTAAGGTCTTATATAGACAGGTGTGTGGCTTTCCTAATCAAGTCCAATCAGTATAATCAAACACAGCTGGACTCAAATGAAGGTGTAGAACCATCTCAAGGATGATCAGAAGAAACAGACAGCACCTGAGTTAAATATGAG
>NW_025740408.1:0-1798 GCF_021292245.1 Micropterus dolomieu
GCCGCTGGGGACGCAGCTGAGGACCTGATGGTGGAGCAGGGAGGAGCTGCCGCTGGGGACGCAGCTGAGGACCTGATGGTGTAGCAGGGAGGAGCTGCCGCTGGGGACGCAGCTGAGGACCTGATGGTGTAGCAGGGAGGAGCTGCCGCTGGGGACGCAGCTGAGGACCTGATGGTGTAGCAGGGAGGAGCTGCCACTGGGGACGCAGCTGAGGACCTGAAGATTTAGCAGGGAGGAGCTGCCGCTGGGGACGCAGCTGAGGACCTGATGGTGGAGCAGGGAGGAGCTGCCGCTGGGGACGCAGCTGAGGACCTGATGGTGGAGCAGGGAGGAGCTGCCGCTGGGGACGCAGCTGAGGACCTGATGGTGGAGCAGGGAGGAGCTGCCGCTGGGGACGCAGCTGAGGACCTGATGGTGTATCAGGGAGGAGCTGCCGCTGGGGACGCAGCTGAGGACCTGATGGTGGAGCAGGGAGGAGCTGCCGCTGGGGACGCAGCTGAGGACCTGATGGTGGAGCAGGGAGGAGCTGCCGCTGGGGACGCAGCTGAGGACCTGATGGTGGAGCAGGGAGGAGCTGCCGCTGGGGACGCAGCTGAGGACCTGATGGTGTATCAGGGAGGAGCTGCCGCTGGGGACGCAGCTGAGGACCTGATGGTGGAGCAGGGAGGAGCTGCCGCTGGGGACGCAGCTGAGGACCTGATGGTGGAGCAGGGAGGAGCTGCCGCTGGGGACGCAGCTGAGGACAGGAGGACAGCTGGAAGGAGGCAGCAGGCGGGAAAGAGGCAGCAGGCTTGGAGGAGGCAGCAGGCGGGAAAGAGGCAGCAGGCTTGGAGGAGGCAGCAGGCGGGAAGGAGGCAGCAGGTGGGAAACAGGGAGCAGGCGGGAAGGAGGCAGCAGGCGGGAAAGAGGCAGCAGGCTTGGAGGAGGCAGCAGGCTTGGAGGAGGCAGCAGGCGGGAAAGAGGCAGCAGGCGGGAAGGAAGCAGCAGGCGGGAAAGAGGCAGCAGGCTTGGAGGAGGCAGCAGGCGGGAAAGAGGCAGCAGGCGGGAAGGAGGCAGCAGGCGGGAAAGAGGCAGCAGGCGGGAAGGAAGCAGCAGGCGGGAAAGAGGCAGCAGGCGGGAAGGAAGCAGCAGGCGGGAAAGAGGCAGCAGGCTTGGAGGAGGCAGCAGGCGGGAAAGAGGCAGCAGGCTTGGAGGAGGCAGCAGGTGGGAAGGAGGCAGCAGGTTGGACCTGAGTGTCTCTGTCACCATCAGGTAATACCCGTCGATGTCTAGGACCTTTCGAGCCTTCTTGTGGACGCCATAGCCCGTCAGCTGCTTCCCACAAGCCGGGCAGGACACCTTCACCTTCCACAGGTGGTATGGCATCCACACCATCAGCCGATGGGTGAAGAAGCGGTCGGGTGCCGGGGTCTGGTGGTAAATGAGGGCTGGGACAGGGGGCTCAGAAAGCAAGAGGAGAAGAAGAGCTGCAGCTCCTCCTTCTCCATCCTCACAGAGGATGGAGAAGGAGGAGAAGGGCTGGGGGTCATCACAGAGGATGGAGAAGGAGGAGAAGGGCTGGGGGTCATCACAGAGGATGGAGAAGGAGGAGAAGGGCTGGGGGTCCTCACAGAGGATGGAGAAGGAGGAGAAGGGCTGGGGGTCCTCACAGAGGATGGAGAAGGAGGAGAAGGGCTGGGGGTCCTCACAGAGGATGGAGAAGGAGGAGAAGGGCTGGGGGTCCTCACAGAGGATGGAGAAGGAGGAGAAGGGCTGGGGGTCATCACAGAGGATGGAGAAGGAGGAGAAGGGCTGGGGG
>NW_025740409.1:0-1138 GCF_021292245.1 Micropterus dolomieu
CACATACACAAACAATACTTAGGGACTCTAACCCTAAGGGGGGACTCTAACCCCTCAACACATAGACAAACAATACTTAGGGACTCTAACCCTAAGGGGGGACTCTAACCCCTCAACACATAAACAAACAATACTTAGGGACTCTAACCCTAAGGGGGGACTCTAACCCCTCAACACATAGACAAACAATACTTAGGGACTCTAACCCTAAGGGGGGACTCTAACCCCTCAAAACAAACAATACTTAGGGACTCTAACCCTAAGGGGGGACTTTAACCCCTCAGCACATACACAAACAATACTTAGGGACTCTAACCCTAAGGGGGGACTCTAACCCCTCAACACATAGACAAACAATACTTAGGGACTCTAACCCTAAGGGGGGACTCTAACCCCTCAACACATAGACAAACAATACTTAGGGACTCTAACCCTAAGGGGGGACTCTAACCCCTCAACACATACACAAACAATACTTAGGGACTCTAACCCTAAGGGGGACTCTAACCCCTCAAAACAAACAATACTTAGGGACTCTAACCCTAAGGGGGGACTCTAACCCCTCAACACATACACAAACAATACTTAGGGACTCTAACCCTAAGGGGGGACTCTAACCCCTCAACACTTAGACAAACAATACTTAGGGACTCTAACCCTAAGGGGGACTCTAACCCCTCAACACATACACAAACAATAACATACCATTGTTCTGTATTACCATCTCAAATGCTGTTTAACAGTCGGTATCTTCACTTTAAATCACTTTAAAATTTTAACAGACTTACGGAGTAGACGGTGCTTGATTCTCACACCTAAAATATCCTATACAGCCTATACAGAGTTTTGATAAAACAGGTCTCTGTTCTTACCTTCCGATATTTGGGCCCCTGTGAAAATCAGGCAATCGTCTGCTCTTGGTCTAACGTTTTGTCCTGTCCTTTTCTCAAAATCACGTCGGGGTCACCAATTGTTGCGTTTTTTCAAATTTTGAGAAAGGAGAGGCTCAGTTCAATGAAAATTAACAAGAAAATTTAATAAAAAAATAGGTGAATAAAAGATGGCATTACAGAACAAACAACAAAACAAAAACACTGCAGTGGACTGGAAAGTTGTTCCTCTTTTCAGATTTACAGCT
>NW_025740410.1:0-987 GCF_021292245.1 Micropterus dolomieu
TCACATTCTCCCTCTGTATGTACACATAAACAACAAGGCAAGGAATTTATTTTATTGTTTGTGTACATTATTGTTCAGTGTACATGCTCACATCTGAAACAAACTTTACGTGCTTGATAACTCTCCCACCCCGCAGACATCTACACGCCAATACCGATTTATATTCATAGCGGCAAGTGCTATGTAGCTCCACATAGGGGACACAGGAAGTGACATATAGCACCTTCATGCGGCGTCGGAACCGCGTAGGAAATTCACAGCCGCACCGGCAGAGCTCCAGAATATGCAACTCGGCCGGTTCACGCGCGGACGCGCTACAAGTGCGAGGGCCCGCCCAACGCTGCTTGCAGCTTTAATTAGGGCCCGAGCACGACCGTGTGAGGTACCTATTGAATTTGCTCGGATTATTAGGGCCCGAGCACGACCGTGCGAGGTCCCTATTGAATCTGCTCGGATTATATTTTTAGGGCCCGAGCACGACCGTGCGAGGTCCCTATTGAATCTGCTCGGATTATATTTAGGGCCCGAGCACGACCGTGCGAGGTCCCTATTGAATCTGCTCGGATTTTATTTAGGGCCCGAGCACGACCGTGTGAGGTCCCTATTGAATTTGCTCGGATTAATTTTTTTTTTTTTTTTTTTTAGGGCCCGAGCACGACCGTGTGAGGTCCCTATTGAATCTGCTCGGATTATATATTTTTTTTTTTTTTTTTTTTTTTTTTCTTTTTTTTTTTTTTTTTTTTTTTCTTTTTTCTGCAAAGTAGGCTCAACTGACATGGCCTAAACATACTCGAAAACTCACCAAAATTTGCAAACATGTCAGAACCGGTGAAAAATTTCGTATTCTACAAGTTTCGCACATGGGCGTGGCAAAATGACTCGCTAGCGCCACCTAGAAAATTGGAAAAAATTAGCCCCTCGTTCACGTTCAACCTACATGTACGAAATTTTCTGGGGACATGTATCATATCAAGACGCACAAAAAAG